>NC_133301.1:6449260-6573492 GCF_005239225.2 Populus alba | reverse complement strand
AAAAGGTGGATTGGATTTTTGATTGCCATAACTACTTAGAGGAAAAGAAAGTGAATTGGTTGTATCGAATTCACAGATTATGCACTGATTTGGTGGGACCAGAATGTTATTAGTAGAAGGAGGAGTGGAGAAAGGCCGATATTGTAGTGATGAGGAGATTGCATATCCTGTTGAGGGAGAGGCCTTGGTTATAAGGCGTGCGCTGACCATGCAAATCAAAGAAGATGATGTAGATCAGCAATGGGAAAATATATTTCACACTCAATGTCATATCCAAAACAAGGTATGTAGCATGATAATTGATGAAGGTGGTTGTGCTAATGTTGCTAGTGATACCCTTGTGAAGATATTGAATATGAGTTGTATTAAGCATACGAGGCCTTATAGATGCAATGGTTGAATGAATGTGGTGAAGTGAGGGTACTAAAGCAGGTTTTGATTGCGTTTGCTATTGGGAAGTATTCTGATGATGATTTTGTGTGATGTAGTAATGCATGCTAGTCACTTACTTTTGGGACGTCCATAGTCGTTTGATCGGAAAGCGATTCATGATGGGTTTAGAAATATGTTCACTATTGTAAAGGATGGTAAAACAATCACTCTTGTACCTCTTTCTCCAAAACAAGTGTATGATGATCAATCAAATTAAAAAAAGAATGTAGGATGGGAAGAGTGAAAATTCAGCGTGAGGACAATGGTGAGAGAAAAACATTAGATTCGGCTAATCCTAAATCATTAATTAAACCAGTTGAGAGTCGAGGTAAAAACCGAGGAGTGAAGAAAGTAAGCTGTGTGATGATAGTAGTGTGGCAAATTAAAGAAACAACCTAATTTTTATGCAAAAGGATCTCAAATCAATCTGCATTTTTTCACTAATAAGCAATGATCTTACTTGTGTATAAGGAGGCTTATTTTTAACACTAACGATCTTGATTTCTGCTACTCCTAGTGTGGCTGTTTCTTTGATGCAGGGATGTTTGATGATGTTTTTCCTGAAGACATCCCTAATGGATTACCACCATTAAGGGGGATTGAACATCAAATGGACCTTGTGGGAGCTTCGATTCCTAAACCGTCCCAGCTAATAGAAGCAACCCCGAGGAGACAAAGGAGCTTTAAAGGCAAGTAGATGAGTTGCTGATGAAGGGGTTACATTCGTGAGAGTATGAGTCCTTGTGCTGTGCCAGTGCTACTTGTGCCTAAAAAGGATGGAACATGGAGGATGTGTGTTGATTGTCGTGCGTCAATAACATAACGGTAAAGTATCAACATCCTATTCTAGGTATTTGATGACATGCTAGAATGAGTTACCATGGATCATGTATTTTCTTTAAGATTGACCTAAAAAATGGGTACCATCAGATTAGGATGAAAGAAGGTGATGAGTGGAAAACTGCATTTAAGACTAAGCATGGTTGTATGAATGGTTAGTCCATGTCGTTTGGACTTACGAACGCGACTAGCACGTTTATGCGTTTAATGAATCATGTATTGCGTGCGTTTATAGGTAAGTTTGTTGTTTGTGTATTTTGATGACATTTTGATCTATAGCAAGAACTTAAAATGAAGCATCTTGATCATTTGCGGAATGTACTTAGTGTGTTGCGTAGTGAGCAATTATATGCTAAATCTTAAGAAGTGTACCTTTTGTATGGAAAAAATTGTATTTCTTGGCTATGTCGTAACTGCACAGGATTGGCCTACACCAAAATCAGTAAGTGAGGTAAGGAGTTTTCATGGACTTGCTAGTTTTTATAAAAGGTTTGTGAAGGATTTTAGTACTATTGTTGCACCTTTAACTGAAATTGTTAAAAAGTCAGTTGGATTCAAATGAAATGATGAACAGGATAAGGCTTTAAATTTGTTGAAAGATGAACTTTGTTTGGCACCTGTTTGAGCTTTGCCTGACTTTACGAGAGCTTTTGAAGTTAAATGTGATGCGTCAGGTATTGGTATAGGAGTTGTGTTAATGCAGGATAAAAGGCCCATTGCGTATTTCAGCGAAAAACGTAATGGGGCAGCTTTGAATTACCCTACATATGACAAGGAGCTCTATGCCTTGGTAAGATCTCTAGAGACGTGGCAGCATTACCTGTGGCCCAAGGAGTTTGTGATACATTCTGATCATGAATCATTGAAGCACTTGAAAGGGCAAGGTAAGTTGAGTAGGAGACATGCTAAATGGGTGGAATTTATTGAAACCTTTCCGTATGTGATCAAGTATAAGCAAGGAAAGGAAAACATTGTCGCTGATGGACAAACTGAAGTAGTTAATATGTGATCAAGTATTAGCTATTTTTGGAAGGTGTTATGGGGAAAATTGGGTACTAAACAGATGGACAAACCGAAGTAGTTAATAGGACCTTAACACAACTTCTGCGTGCTGTCATTCAAAAGAACTTAAAGAATTGGGAAGATTGTTTGTCATTTATAGAGTTTGCATATAATCGTAGTGTGCACTCTACTACTGAATTTTCACCACTTGAAATTGTGTATGGATTTAACCCTTTAACTCTAATGGATTTGATTCCTTTGCCTGTTGATGAAAGGGTTAGTTTGGATGATAATCGTAAAGCACAGGTGGTGAAGACACTCCATGAGAGTGTGCGGTAACAGATTGAAAAGAGGAATCGTGTGTATGCGACCAAAGCCAATAAGGGGTGCAAACATATTGTCTTTCAGCCTGGCGATTGGGTTTAGGTGCATATGCGCAAGGAGAGATTTCCGGCCCATAGGAAATCAAAGCTACGACCATGAGGAGATGGGCCATTTCAGATCCTTGAGAGGATCAATGACAATGCTTATAAAGTTAATTTGCCAGGTGAGTATGGTGTAAGTGCTACCTTTAATGTTTCTCATCTTACTTTGTTTAATGTAGGCAATGATTCGAGGTCGAATCCTTTTGAAGAGAGAGGAGATGATGCGGATCAGCCCAACACTAAGTGTAATCATGCCAACGATCCATTGGAGGTGCCAATTGGGCCAATCACAAAAGCTAGGGCAAAGAAGCTTAAAGAAGCATTGAATGGGCTTGTTCAGAACTTATGGAGAGCAAAGATGGACCTAGAAAGGCTGGGACATTTAAGGAGCATGAAGGACATCCTTTAATTCATCTAGTTCAGGTCCAAGAAGAGCCCAATTCATGTGGAACAAGGGGTTGAATATGTCCAGCCCAATACAGCCTTGTTAGGGCTTGTTTTGTTTCCTAATGCTACAAGGATAGAAAGCCAGTAATTTATTCTCCTAATTAAGTAAGGAAGTTGGCCATATCTTATTCCTAAAGAGGGGAGGACTATTTAATGCTTTTCCTAACATAGGAAGGAAAGTAATTAAATCAGCAACAAAGGAGGAAATTTATCCAAGCTAATCAAGGACATCAAAGGAAAGGGGGCAACAAAACAAATTTGATTCTAGCATATTTAGGATGGTAATTGTCAGATTTTTATTATTTTCTTCTTAGTTTTTGGGTTATTATTACTTATTTGGGTCAATTGTAAGGGGGGTCCATTAGGGTTTCTTCAAGTCTAGAGTCAGTATAAATAGAGGCATAACCAAACATATAAGGTTACATCCAATTTTCATATCAATAAACTTCTTTGCTGCAGCTTGTTTGTGTGTTGGTGGGATAATCTCCTTCCTTGGTTCTCTAAAGACCTGAAAATGACTTATCAAAGAACAACTGGCTTCGTGGCGTCATCCTTTGCGTGTGGGTTGCGTGACCACGTGATCACGAGGTTCGCATCACTTGGTCTATGATACATATTGACACAAACAACAAAAAATATAAGAAAGATAACAAGTATTAGAACACAAAATTCTGATGAATAAGAAGATCACATACAAAAACCCTAATTAAAAAATGTATTATTCAATATTTTCTCTAACCAAAAATAAATATTAGAGCTCTTCTAGGTTGCTTATATACTAGAAAAACCATCCTAAACAAAGTGAAAAAAATAGTAATAAAATATTTCTAAATCAAATAGAAAAAAGAATCCTAAATTAAGAAAAAAAAAACATAACAAAAATAAAAGGAATTAATAGACAATTCACTCTAGACTTGGGTATGGCATAACTGCATATGAAACAATGACATCAAATTGACATGTAGATTCACTAAAGAAGAAATTTGATGATCTTGCGTGAATATTTTATGGCACAATGATCATAGTACTGTATTTTAAACAACTTAATAATTAATTTTTTAACAATTTCCGATATTATTAGAACGGGGGAATAAATTAAGGAAAGCAATTCCATGTTATTATCTATCATGGAAGAAACTAAATAACTAATAATTACTGACCATAATAATTCCGTCTTCTAATAGTGGATGGGTTGATCTTCCAAATACAAGCAACTTCTACATGATTTTGTTTAGGGTCAAATGTTTTTCAGGTAAATTAAAGGACAAAAATGCTGATCAGGAAGGAGTACTGTAGTCAATCTGAAAATTAATATTTGTAATTAGATATTAGCGTTATGTGTAATACGTGAACTTAGACAAAATCTATGAAAGAGTAAATGATCCAAAACTACCCTGGACTTTGGGTCAAATTGGATTCAGTCCCTAACCTTTTTCTTTTTTTTTTTTCTAGAACCTTGAACATGTTTATGGTTAAAAAATAAAAGTCTCTTCCATCAGGTTTCCATCCTTTATTTACTTCCTTTTTTGGTTCAAATCAAATGTTTACATGACACATGTTGTGTTTCTAAGCTATCACTTCTAATCAAAATTAACAAAAGTCTATTTCATAAAAAACATAGTTTGAAGATACTTAAATAATAAATCTTAAGTTCAGGACCAAGTTCATAAGTCTGACCAAAAGTTCGAGATAATTTTGGATCATTTGCCTAGCTATATTTCTCTCTTTGCAAAACTAGATGTGTGCTAGAACGGGAAGGACCTAGGATGTAGAAAAGCATAACATGAGTGGATTCGGCAGATTTTGATTCTATATATCCACTCATGTAGTACTTGACTTCATTACATGATATATACGATCCATCTGTATAGATATCATCATCTACACTCAGAAAACCATATGCTTTGGAAAAAGCTTGTACAGTTTGGGAAGAGGTTTCTGATTGATTAAAAAGAAGAATCTACTTCACTGATATGCCCTTAGGCACGACATACATAACATAGAAATCAACTTCGCAACTGGTTAATATATTGGCATGCGCTTTGTAGCTGGTTAATATTAATTTTTAAAAAAAATTAAAAAAAAATATTAAGCGTATGAAAAATATTTTAATAGTGTTATTAACCTAATTAAGTATGTTAATTTTTAAACCTCCACTCAACTCTTTGTTAGACCCAAGTAACATGGATTTGGCAACCATGCCATACCTAAACGCAAACCCAAGTGCTTTGGATATGACAACCAAGCCAAACCCAATATACAAGCTGGCAACAATAATAGACTCAAGCATCTTAGGTCTGGAAGTCATGCCAAGCTCACATTACTTGGGTCCGACACCCAAGTTAAACATATGGTCCGATGTAACTTTTGAATTTGGATCTGACTTGTTTTGCCAAATCCAAATAAACGTGCTAGACCCACGCGCCTTGAGTCTAGCAGCCATGGCAGACCCGCACCTGGGTCTGTCTTGACCCAAGCACCTCGACCTGGCAACTATGCCAAACCCATGTATTTTTTTTAAATATATATATAGGAATACACTTATAATTGTTCTAAAAACATATTATTTTGTATTTTCATCTTTATATTTTTAACCAAATATATTTTTATCTTTTTTATATTATTTCTTCTATTTTGGGACATTAACCACATGCATCCTAAATTCACTCTTTGTTTTTATTAATCTCTAATTTTAGTGAAAAAATCATCTACAAAATTGCATAAATTAAGATAGTAAAAAAGACAGCAGGTCTTATACATATACAATATTGTCTTTTCCTACAACATAATGTATCAATTCAAAAGTTTAAAAGCTCTCTTATGATCATATATTCAAATTTTTGTATATACTAATAGTTATAATATAGAAATAAACTCTCCTTGTAACAAACTTTGACAATTAGATCATGCAACAACATCTCAAATTCAAAAAAAGCAAGAACCTTTAAACAACTGTTCAACATTTGGATGGAAACATAAAATTAATATTTTCATCCATAATGCATTCAAAAAAAGAAAGTTAATTTTTGAAGACTTGAAATAAATCACTTAAAACTTAACATTTTTTTCATTCTTTCCTCTTCGAATATAACTAATTTATAAAATAAGTTGCACAAACAAAAAAGAATTTGCAGTTAAGTTCTATTACATATGAATAAAAAATCTTGCTTGAATGAGTTAGTATTTGTTTTTGCAGTCCAATTGTGCTTTTAAATTTTTTTAAATATTTTGACCTAGGCATGGGTCTAGTATGGTTACCAAACCAAGACCTAGGGGCACAAGTTTGGCAGACTAAGGCGCCAGTTTTGCATGGTTGTCAGGCTCAGGCACCTTGGGTCTAGCATTCATGCCTGAATTGACAAACAACAAAAAATTAGGACAATTGTGCACTTTAGTTGTCAGGAACGAGAAAAGAAAAGAAAAACACAACAATCAATCACTAGTGACAATTCAACCCATTTATTTGTCTACACAAAGCCACACCATGTGGAAGAGGACACAAATTGTGCATCCAATTAAACAATTGATAACCAGATTTGGCAACTAGAAAGCATCATACGTGCTTTCTTGATGGTGTAGGTACCACCCACTTGCTAGGGCGTGAGTAAACAGGCACCCGATGCTTTTCAATTAAAAAATAACAAATACATCATGAAAATACTAAAACGCCCCCAATTGTCCTCTTAATTACACAAAATACCATGTAAAAAATCAAAATACCCCCAAGATAGTTTCTTTTTTGTCTTCTTTGCAGCCATGTAGAGGCATGTCTCGGTTTTGGCAGCCATGCCAGACATGCACCTTAGGTCTGACAGCAATGCTAGGCCCTTATGCCTTGGGTATGGCATAAGCCTAACACCTAGATTTGGCAACCATGCCAAATCCATGCTCCGTTTTTTGAAAATATAGGAGTATACTTATAATTGTTCTAAAAACATATTTATGTTGTGTTTTCATATTTGTCTTTTTAACCAAATATATTTTTTATCTTTTTTTCTATTTTTGTCTTCTATCTTGAGACGTTAACCACACACATCCCTAAAATTCACTAATTTTTTTTTTATTAATCTCTCATTTTAGCTAAGAAATTATCTATAAAATTTGCATAAATTAAGATAGTCAAAAGGGATAATAATTGTTTTTACATATATAGAATTTTATTTTTCTACAACATAATATATCAATTCAAAAGTTTCTCTTGTGATCATATATTTCAAATTTTCATATATATTAATAGTTATAATGTTAGAATAAACTTTGACAATTAGATCATGCAACAACATCTCAAATTTAAAAAAGAAAAAACCCTTTAAACAATTGTTCAACAGTTGGATGGAAACATAAAATTAATATTTTTATCCACAATGCATTCAAAACATGAAAGTTTATTTTGAAGACTTGAAATAAATCACTTAGAACTCAACATTGTTTTTTTCCATTCTTTCATCTTCGAACATAACAAATGTATAAAATAAGTTGCACAAACAAAAAAGAGTTTGCAGTTAAGTTTACTACATAGAATGAAAAATCTTGCTTGAATCAGACAATGTTTATTTTTGCAGTCCAATGAGCTTTTGAAAAATTTTAAATTTTTTGACACAGACGCACGGGTCTGGCCGACTAGGTGCCGCCAACTCGCTATATACATTATGATAAATTAAAAAATACATAGAAGACAAAAAAAAAAAAAGAATAGAAGACCATGTTGTAAAACACAAAGATATTTTTTAATTATTCATAAATTATTGATTTCTTATTTTCATTCAAAAGTTCATTTTGTTTATTTTCTGACCTATATATTGAGAGGGAAGAGAGAAAGGCACTGGAAAATGAAAGAAGAGAGTGTAAGTTATTGGTTGCTAATATTCACGCAATAAAAAATCACAATCTTGGCGATAGGTTTTCTTTATAAGAGGAGATCGATGGTGGTGATGTTTTGGTCTTTTTTTTTGCTAGAAAATACACGTTGAGCTTTGAATGGTTTTTTTTTTCAATTTCAAATGGAGTTTTTCTATTTTAAAGACTATAAATTACTTTATTGAGGTATGGTGTTTCTTAGGTGTTTTAGGCAAAAATAATTAAAATGGAGTTTTTGGTAATAAAAGTTAAAAAACCCACATTCTAGTGAGTTTCGATCGATTGGTATGCCTTGGGTTCCTAACTCAAACAAACTAGCAATCTTATATGAAGATGAAGGAAGATAGGTTTGGTTATATGGGTTTTTTTTTATGGTGTTTAGGTTGAAAATTACATGATTTGTAATGAAAATAATGGATAAGGTTTGAGTGAAACTCTTTGACAAGTCAAAAAAGTCACAAAGGAATTCCAACTTGGATAAAGACATCACACTCTTTGTGATTAGGAGTGATAAATCTGTTTTTTTTTTCTTTAACCAAATCTAAAAATGAAAGAACAAGGAAGAAAACTCTCAAAAGAAGAAGTTGAAAAGTTTTATATTGTTTTAAAAGATTTTTAATACTTGGTCTAAAAATATCATTTATATACTTTGAACACCCCTTAAGTCTATGATATACAAAATGACATAAATGACTTTGTTCAAAAAACTAGATAAATAAAAAATAACAAACATTATTTACTTCTGGAACACACATAGAGACACATAACTTCTCGTATAAAACTCCATTGCATGCATAGTTGACAATATGGAAAGATGACATTCTTAAATTGAAAACCATATAAAATAGGCTTATTTTACAATGCAAAAGGTGGTGAAAACTCGGGCTCAAATTAGCTCATTGGCTGACAGCAAACCCAAACTCTTAAAAACTACCAAATCATGACGCAGACCTTATTTGAAAATAAACAAATATATTTCACACACCTTATCTTGAATTTGAAATCTCGTATGGAAGATCTCATGTTTATTGATATGAAAATTGTGTAACCTTACATGTTTGGTTATACCTTTATTTATACTGACTCTAGATTTAAAGAAACCCTAATGGGACCCCCTTAGATAGACTTATATGAAACAACTTATAATTGACCCAAATAAGTAATAATAACTCAAAAACTAAGAAGAAATAATTAAAAATAATAAAAATCTGAAAATTACCATCCTAAATATGCTAGAATCAAATTTGTGTTGCTGCCCCCTTTATTTTGATGTCCTTGATTAGCTTGGATTTCCTTGTTTAACTTGGACAAATAAGAAAACAAATTCCCTCCTTTGTTGTTGATTTAATTACTTTCCTTCCTATGTTAGGAAAAACATTAAATAGTCCTTCCCTCTTTAGGAATAAGATATGGCTAACTTCCTTACTTAATTAGGAGAATAAATAGTCCTTCCCTCTTCTTGGACCTGAACTAGATGAATTAAAGGTTGTCCTTCATGCTCCTTAAATGTCCCAAGCCCTTCTAGGTCCATCTTGCTCCATAAGTTCTGAACAAGCCCATTCAATGCTTCTTTAAGCTTCTTTGCCCTAGCTCTTATGATTGGCCCAATTGGCACCTCTAATGAATCATTGGTATGATTATGCTTGGTGTTGGGTTAATCCGTATCACTTCTAGAAGTCAAGATATGAGCTGAACACTGAATAGTGTCTGGGTTGTAGGACAAATTCAGACTTCTTCGTTGTTGCTATAATTTGGACTTGAAACCGACCTTTTTAAATCTTGGACTCCATATGAAAGTTGTAGGCCTATGTCTTACGTTTCTATCCATATAAAGCAGACCTAAATCCGAGGTCTATAGCTCCATATATGACCTAATTACCGAACAATGCTCTAGTGTGGACTACACCAACATCTCTTTTCTAAATTTGGCCCTCTCTTTGTCCTTTCAATTTAAGTACTTAAACTCATCAATCAATCCTTTTATTTATGTGATAGGCCTGCATTTAAGATGAACATTTACCATAAATTAAAGGTATCTTATATTATTATATATGTTATTATAAAACATGTTTTAGTTAAGGAGTTATTGATACTTCAAGTGCAAAATGATGATATAAAACCTTGATAAAAATATAGTTTTAAGTAGTAATCACACCCCCCAACCAACTTATTACTAGTCCCTAGTAATCAATCGTTAAAATAAAAAATAATTTGCAAATTCCACAAAGCAAGACATTCATCATTTAACTCCTATTAATATATCCAGAAAAACAAACTCTCAATAAATTTATATATCTGCTCAATAAGTGATGTTGAATTTCTTAGAAAAGAGATGTTGGTGTAGTCCAAACTGGAACACTGTTCGGTAATTGGGTCATATCTCGAGTTCTAGATGTCCAAATGACCTCAAGTTTTTGGACAGATTTGGTAAGACATAGGCCTACAACTTTCATGTGGAGTCCAAGATTTAAAATGGCCGTTTTCAAGTCCAAATTATAGTAACAATGAAGAAGTCTGAATCTATCCTGTAGCCCAAACACTGTTCAATTTTCAACCCATATCTTGAGTTCTAGAAGTCCAAATGACCTCAATTGTTTTTTCTTGGAAAGATAAGACAATTTCCTATAACTTTCATGAGTATAGGTGATTCCATTTCTAATGCTAGCAATGATGTTTTATTTAGACAAGAAGATAAAGATTTTCACCAAGTCAAGAGTTAGCCACCCACTCAACAATTAGTCATCAAATCAATAGTTCCAAATTATGGCCTATAAAAGGAGGCATTTGCCATGTATTTAGGGGCTTGGTTGTTCAGAGCAAGAACTTGCTCTTGCTCTCTCTCTTTATATTTTTTTTGTAATTCTTAAGTTTTGTTTTTATTAATATCTTATTTATGCTTTTCATTTAGTTTCCTTTACTTAGTTAAATTGTATCTTATTTATGTTCTTATTTTGTTTATTTATGTTTCTCTTCTTGATTATGTTTAGCTAAGTTTATTATGTCAAGGTGAAAATGTTACACTAATGGTGTAAGAAAAAGTATGGTGTAAACTCAACATAGACCTTAATGTTTAATATTAACATGTCTTATCTTTTTATCTTACTAATTCTTAATACCTTACTTGTTAAATGGTTAATCTAGTGGCAGAACTAGCCCAACTATTCCAATTAGAGAGAGGTTAGAGAGGAAAGATTCAAAGGGGCGGTGCTCCAACAGCCATATCTCCGGCGACCACCGTTGGATCAAGCCAAGATTTGGTTATGTTGTGAACTGAACTATTGTCTACATTCTGACCGGAGGGATCTTCTAAAGCTGCCGCTGTTTAAGAAATCTGGACAATTGAAATTTTCTGGAAAACCCCCTAGTGCTGTCAGAGTGGCCGGCCCATTTTGCCTTGTTATACCGTTGGATCCAGACTATTTTTTGGTATGTTGTGAACATCGATATTGCCTACATTCTGTCCAGAGGGATCGTCCATATTGGATTCCTCCTGCGGAAGCCAGCCATTTGAATATTTCTGGAGAAATCCTTCTCGGAACAGTCAGAGCCGCCGACATATTTCTCCTTCTTCCACCGTTGGATCAAGCTTATTTTTGCATATGTGATGCATCTGGTTATGATACACATTCTGAACGGTGGAGATTAGAAATTAAGCCTCCAGCAACGTTTTCTACATGTTCAACAGAAGGTCGTCATTCTCAGGTCAGTTTCAGTATAATTAAGATCTGCGGCGATCCAACCGTTAAACTGTGCTGATTTTTGAATATGTTATACATAAACATGTGTATCTTCCTTTGAACCGTTGGGATGTTTGAACTGATCGGTGTTCCAATCGTAGTGCTGGTCGCTTATTAGTGCTTCTTGGACTGAGTTTTTTCTAGTATTTGTATGCTGCCAAATTGTCTTTGTGTTCTGCTGTCAAATTTGTTCCAATGGTTAGCTTTGACATTGAACAACACAATGGAGTTAAATCTGGACATGCTTTACAATTAGAGCTCCAAGACATGCTAAATAGTCATGACATGAATCCTGTGTTGGGTTCTAAAGGTGATGAGTTGAAGGTTGGGTCTAAGCAACAAGAACAGCTACACCTTAGCCCCAAATTGAATTTTTTAAATGCTTTGAAGGGCTCTGATGTTGATGACAATAAGGGTAGGATGTCCCTTGATATGAATCCAGTCCGTAACTTGCATTTTGCTCCCCCCGCAATAACTGATGGTCGTGTGACAGTAGCTCCTCCACTTGATGTGTTTGAGGATGGCTGTGAACTTTGGAAATCCACTCTAGTTGGTCATTTCGTGGGTCAGAAATTACCCAATCCTGTTGTTAATTCTATTGCTAAAAGAATATGGGGCTCCCACGGTCTATCCGAAATTTTATCTTCTGATAATGGATTCTTTCTCTTCACTTTTGATTCTGTCGATCGCGCCACTAATGTTCTAGAGAGAGCCCCATGGCACATGGCCAACAGACCTTTGGTGCTTAAACGTTGGCATCCGAACATGCAATTTTTGAAAGGTGATATGGATAGAGTTCCGGTATGGGTTAAGCTCTACAATGTTCCTCTCGAGTATTGGACTGTTAAGGGGCTGAGTTGTGTAGCGAGTGCTATTGGGGTTCCCCTTCATGCTGACCTTACTACATTGTTGCGTAAAAGGCTTAGCTACGCAAGAGTTTGCGTTGAGATAGAAGCTTCGAAAACACTGGTGAAGGAATACGACCTTCGTTGTCCAAATGGGTTATTCATAACAATTTCAGCAGATTATGAATGGATTCCTTCAAGGTGCAATAATTGCAATGTCTTTGGACATACCACAGCGATATGTGCTACCAGTAAAGTTGATGATCGTACAATGGGGGCAGAGGGCAAAAGGAAAATAGGAGCTGTGAACTCTAAACATGCAGATAATAAGCAGAATCAACTTCAATGGCAGGTAGTTGGTAAGCGAAATAAGGGTGTTACGATTGGTGAGAATGATTGTTTGGCATCTAAAGAGCTTAATTGTAATGAGAATGGTTGTTTAGCATCTGCTTTACATAGTGCTGATTGTAATACGAATGAATCTGCGACATTAGATGTGCCCAATGCTGGTTGTTATGAAGATGAAAATCCTACCTCTCCTCTTATTTTGAAGAGCTTACGAGCAGACATGGTGCCGGAGGAAGGGGATGCATGTACTTCTTTAGATCAAAGTTTCAACCATCTGTAATGCAACCATGAACCTGTTAGTCATGAGGTGAATGTTGATATTGGAGTTATGGGAGGTGGTACAGGTAAGGAAGATGATGATAAGGAGTCGACGTCACTGATCCCAACAAGTCCGCAAAGTCCGATTTCTTCTGACGGGGAAACTTTTTTATTAATCAATTAGCTAGCAAGGCTAGAGACTCTCTAGAAAAAAAGAAAACGGGTTCTCCCAGGCTTGTCAGAGAAGAGTAAGAAATCTGGCTCCTCGAGGGGGGGGGCAAGTCAAGGTAATCCGTGTGTTGATGTTTGGTACTCCTCTCTATTCCCTATGATTATTGGATGTTGGAATGTTAGAGGTTTGAATGATCCCATAAAGCATTCAGAACTGCGTCAGCTCATCCATCAAGAGAGGATGGTTTTTTTTGGTTTGGTTGAAACTCGGTTAGAGACAGGAATAAAGATAATGTTTCGCAACTTCTTCTGCGTAATTGGTCATTCTTGTATAATTATGATTTCTCTTGTCCGTGGTCGTATTTGGGTTTGTTGGAATGCCTGATTTGGTGAAGGTGGATTGTTCTGGGAATGTCAGACCAGGCTATCCATGTTTCTGTCATGATATTAGCTACCAATATCTGTTTTAATACTTCAATCATTTACGGAGACAATAATGCATCTGTACGTGAGGCTTTATGGTCTGATATTGTGAGTCGTAGTGATGGATGGGAGTCAACCCATGGATTCTTATGGGGACTTTAATGCTATCCGCAACCAGTCAGAGAGGGTTAGGGGGGTCTTCTACGTGGGCTGGTCATATGGACAGATTGGAAACATGTATACGTGAAGCGAAAGTGGATGATCTTCGGTATTCAGGTATGCATTATACTTGGACGAAACCAATGTCCTGAGAATATGATTATGCGAAAACTAGATAGAGTGCTTGTGAATGAGAAGTGGAATATGCGCTTCCCATTGTCGGAAGCGAGATTCTTGCCTGCTGGTATGTCAGATCATTCTCCCATGGTGGTAAAAGTCACTGGCAAATGTTCAGAACATAAAGAAACCATTCAGATTCTTCGATTGTGGATGGATCATGACGAGTTCATGCCTTGGTGAAGAAAGTATGGGATCAGCATTCAAGAGGTTGTCCAATGTATCAACTGTGTTGCAAACTAAGGAAGCTAAAGCAGGAACTTAAAACATTTCAATAAGACTCACTTCTCCAATATTTCCGATAGAGTCAAAGATGCAAAAGATCACATGGATAGGGCTCAACAAGCTCTGCATACAGCGCCTGAGGATCCAACATTGCGTATGCGAGAAAGAGATGCTGTTCGTAACTATGCTTCTACTGTCAGGAGCGGAAGAGTGTTTTTTTCAGACAAAAGGCAAGGATACAATGGCTTTAGCTTGGGGGATCAGAATACTAGCTACTTTCACAAATCAGTAAATGGTAGACAGAATAGAAATAAGCTTCTCTCGGTTACAAGGGAGGATGGAGAAGTCGCTGAAGGACACGAGGCAGTCAAATCAGAAGTAATTGCATACTTCCAGCGTGTATTGGGAGTGAAACAGATGCCTAGGGTCCTGAACGAGGAAGTGATGCAATCGGCAATTATTTACAAATTGTCGGCAACTCAACAGCATGTACTAGCACAAGATGTAACAAGAGAGAGATTAAGCATGCTATGTTTAGTTTGAAAAACAACAAAGCTCCTGGTCCAGATGGCTTCAACGCAGGTTTCTTCAAAAGAATATGGCACATAGTGGGGGAAGATGTAATCAACGCTGTTAGCTCCTTCTTCCAGACTCGTAGAATGCTTAAAGAAATGAATGCTACATCCATTTCCCTTATCCCTAAAGTTGCTAATCCTACGAGGTTGACAGATTTTCGTCCTATATCTTGCTGCAATACAGTATACAAATGCATCGCGAAGATTCTAGCTGGGAGAATGAAAGTTGTTTTACCATCCTTAGTAGGTCCGTATCAAACAGCTTTTATCTCTGGACGGAGAATCAGCGACAATATTCTTTTGTCTCAGGAACTAATGAAAGGCTATCACACAACTACGGGTCCTGCTCGTTGTGCTATGAAAGTAGACCTGATGAAGGCTTTATGACTCTGTTCGGTGGGATTTCGTTGATGCTACGTTGATAAAAATGGGATTCCCTAAGAACAGTCATTGATTGGATCATGGTTTGTGTTACATCATGTCAATTCTCAATCAACGTCAACGGTGAACTTGCGGGTTACTTCCAAGGGGGGAGAGGGCTGAGACAAGGTGATCCATTATCTCCATATTTGTTTGTCCTATGCATGGAAATCCTGTCAGGGCTGTTCTGCAATATGAGTGCCAACCAAAACTTCAAGTTCCACTGGAGATGCAAGAAGGACAGAATTTCTCATCTTTGCTTTGCCGACGACTTGATGATATTCAGCAAAGGGGATGTACATTCAATCCGTATGATCAAAAATGTACTCACAGAGTTTCAGGTTCTATCAGGTCTATATCCAAAATCCAAACAAAAGTGACATCTTCTTGAGCGGTTCGTTAGGAGCTGAGAGGGAACAGATTATCAGTATTCTTGGGTTTAGAGAGGGGGAGCTTCCTATGAAATATTTGGGAGTGCCTCTTATCTCGTCCAGACTAAAGGCTGTTAATTGTAAGGGCCTCGTGGATCGAATTACCGCCAAAGTTCGACATTGGACCTGTAGAACACTCTCTTTCGCAGGGCGAGTAGCAACTGATTAACTCAGTCTTAGTCTCCATCCAGGTCTATTGGGCATCTCTATTCCTATTACCTGGGGAAGTAGTGAAAAATGTTGAGCAAATTATGAATCCTTTCTTTGGTCAGGTTCAGATATGAGCACTACCAGGGCTAAAGTGGCTTGGGATCAGGTATGTCTACCAAAAAAGGAGTGGGGGGCTAGGCATAAAAAAGGATAGCAGAATGGAACAAGATTGCCTTGTTGAAACATATTTGGAACTTGTGCAATGACTCAGATGGCTCAATCTGGTCTACTTGGATCAGATCCAATCTCTTGCGAGGTAGGAATTTCTGGACAATCAAGGCGCCAGGAAGCTGCTCTTGGGCTTGGGGAAAGATTCTAAAGCTCAGATCCTTAGCATGGCCGAAGATGAAGCACGTCATCGGAGATGGAATGACAACCTCTCTATGGGTTTGACAATTGGACACCCTCACAGCCCGCTCGCTGATACCTACGGTGAACGTTTCATCTATGATTCAGGTATGGAACACAACGCGAGAGTGAACGTGCTGATTAATCACTTAGAATGGAGAATTCCTATCACTCAATGCTATTGGCTGGCACCCCATTTTAGAAGCTATTCCTTCCACCTCTACTCCTAAGGGGCAAAAGGATGAGATTGTTTGGTTGGATTCGCCAAAATCAGAGTTTCTTAGTCAAAGTAGCTTGGGAAACAACTAAGAATTCATCATCAAATGGTTGATTGGCATGACATCGTGTGGTTCAAGAATGGTGTCCCAAGACATGCATTTCTTCTTTGGGTGGCTATCCAACGGAAACTCTCAAACGCAGGATAGACTTCATCAGTTTGGTATTCATGGTCCCAATAGGTGCTCACTCTGTCTCTGCAATAATGAAGATCACAACCACTTGTTCTTCGAAATGCTCCTTTGCGAAAGCATTATGGTGGAATGTTTGTGATAGATGCGACATTCCAAGAATGACAAAAAGCTTGGATGAATGGGATTCGATTGGCCACTGTCTCTTGGCATGGAAAAAGTTTCGTCAACTTTTCTCGTAAACTGGGTTTTGCAGCTACAGTGTATTGTATCTGGCAAGAACGGAATGCAAGGATCTTTGCAGATGTGTCTAAAGCTTCGAATTTGGTTTTTGATCAAATCGAATGTATCATTCGCGATAAGCTTGTTTTAATGAGGAATGTTCAACAAACAGATGAAAACATAAGGATCCAAAAGACTTTGGAGGGTCAATAACATGGACTCTTAATTTTGATGTTTTAGCTGGTTGTTTTTGTACCCCCTAGCATATCTAGTTGGTCCAAGTTTTTGTTTTGTTGTGGCTAGCCTGTAGCCATTTGTTGGTTTTCGTTTCTGTCCTCATTGTAAATCTTGGTATGCCCCATTATATTCTTTGTATCATTTTCTTTTAATACATAAGTCAGCTTACCAAAAAAAAAAAATGGTTAATCTAGATTTGTGTTGTATAACACTTAGTACAACAAATGCTTGACACTTTTATAGCCCAACCGTATGGTATTACGTACACCTATGCTATGAAAGGAACTTGATTTGTTGTTAACATAAGTTAGCATTATAAATTCCTGACAATATTTAAAATTTTGGTGTTTCGTAAATAAAATAATTAATATGATCATATTAACAATTTATAATGAACTATTAATGACAAAATCAATTGAATTTGAACCTCTTTTGTGTGGTTTCTAGTTGAGTAATAAGAGTTTATACTATACTTGTTTGGAATACCATTAGTGGATTCTTAACCTTGATATTTGTTTTTATAATTGTTTTAATCCTTACATTAATCTTCCATTTCAAAGTTCTCATCAACTTCTTTACTACTACTACTACTACTAATATTATTACTATTATTATTATTGTTGCCGTTGTATTATTGTTATTTATAATTTATTACAATTAACCTCCATGTGGTTCGACCCCAGTCTTGCTGGTTTATTTATTACCTTTGACACTCCTACACTTGGAGAGAAAACATCAATCCTTTGGTTGTATCAGAATGTTTACTAAGGTGCGTCTCAAGAGTCATTTTTAACAAAAAAAAATTCCTTACTCTACCATCCTAGTAACAACAGTTTTGCAAATAGTTTTATGAAATAGAAAACACAGTTTTTTTTTAAAAAATATCAACTACTACCCTTTCCCCCCAACCAAAATGAGACATTGTCCTCAATGTTCTGAGTAGAAAGATAGAGTATAGAAGACATCACTTGAAATAGTGAGCACTGACAAACCTGAAACACACTTAAACAAATATAAGAAGGCTCAAATCCAATCTAAGCTTTTTATGGCTTTCCTTGGTTGACCAATTTATGCAAACTCATTGAGGTATCAATTACAGGATCAAAGATTGTAGTTGGTCAATCAATTGTTCAGCAGTAGCAGCAGATATTATGATTTGTCGTGCCGAAGATGTTAGAAATTCCTGTTCCATAGCATAATCAAGAAAAGACAACAGTTTATCATAAAAAACCTTTAACATTTAACAGACCTATGGGTTTATGGTGAATGTGCAGTTGGGCCCAAGAGGAAATATGAAAAGATCTCTTCCAATGTGCCGAGACCACCTGGTAAGGCAATGAAGGTGTCAGTGATTGTACTTAAAAGTGCATGTTTATTAAGGTTTTATATCATCATTTTGCACTTTGAAGTATCAATAACTCCTTAACTTAAGCATGTTTTATAATAACATATCTAGATAATATAAGATACCTTTAATTTTATGATAAATGTTCATCTTAAATGCAGGCTTAACACATAAATGAAAGGATTGGTTGATGAGTTTAAGTATTGAAAGTGAAAGGACAAAGATATGGCCAAACTTATCACCAAGTCAAGATGTGGCCACCCACTCATCAATTAGTCAACAAACCAATAGTTCCAAATTTTGGCCTATAAAAGGAGGCATTTACCATGTATTGAGGCATCTTGGTTTCCAGATCAAGATCATGCTCTTGCTTTCTCTCTTTGTATTGCTTATGTTTTGCTTTCATTAATATCAAGTTTATGCACTTCATTTCCTTTCCTTTACTTAGTTAACTTCTTTCTCATTTATGTTCTTATCTAGTTCATTTATGTTTCTTTCTTTCATTATGTTTAGCTAAGTTAATTATGTCAAGGTGAAAAGGGTACACTAATGGTGTAAGAATAAGTATAATATAAACTTAACATGGACCTTAACGTTGGATACTAACATGTTTTATATTTGTTATCTTGTTCACTTTTAATACTTTGCTTGTTAAATGGTTAATCTAGATTTATGTTGTATAACACTTGGTACAACAAATACTTGGTACTTTCATAGCCGATACTGTATGGTATTACCGACACCTGAGCTATGAAAGGAACTTGATTTGTTGTTAACATAAGTTATAATCATGAATGCCTGCCAATATTTACAAGTATTAGCTTTATTCGAATAAGATAACTAATGTAATCATGTTAACAATTTATAATCTGATTGGAACCTCCTTTATGTGTGGTTTCCAATTGAATAATAAGAGTTTATACTATACTTGTTTTGAAGTACCATTAGTGGATCCTGTAACCTTGACGTTTATTTTTTATCGTTGTTTTAATCCTTACATTAATCTTTCATCTCAAAATTCTCATTAATTTCTTCATCTTCTTCTTCTTTTTACTACTACTACTACTACTACTACTACTACTACTACTACTACACTACTACTACTACTACTATTATTATTGTTATTATTATTATTATTTACATTCTGTTTATATTAATATAATATATATCTTTGATCTTTTTCATAAACTTAGTGTATAGGCTGGAAACCTGTGAACCGATCTTTTAGATCATTCTCAGGTGTAACAACGCCACGTACTGAGTATTATTATTTATTATTACTACTATTATTGTTATTATTGTTGTTGTTGTTGTTGTTGTTTATAATTTATACAATTAACCTCTCTGTGGTTTGACCTCGGTCTTGCCAGGTTATTTATTACTTCGACACTCCTGCACTTCGGAGAAGACATCAAGCTTTTGGTCGTGTCAAGTTTTTGGCGCCGTTGTCGGGGAGGTAAATTCTTGTATAAATTATAATATTTAATTTATTTTCTCTTTTCACTTTTCATTTTATCTAACTTTTGTTTTTCTTTGTTTTGTTTTGTTTCTTTTTCTTCTATTTTCTTTTCTTCCTTTTATTCTCTTTTTACACGTTCATGCGAGTTTGATCACGTACATTAAGTGGTCGACTTTGTAGGGTATCCTCATCATTTTCAGAAAATATGGCCGAAGAAGATAATCAATCACTTCATAATGAGAATAACCATAGAAGAACACTTAGAGACCACATGAATCCCACAAGAACAAGTGCACCCTCATGCATAGTTTTCCCTCCAGATGCATCGCATTTTAATTTTAAGATAGGCATTATTCAACTTTTACCTTCTTTTCATGGCTTAGACCTAGAAAATCCATACTTGTATTTAAGGGAATTTGAGGAGGTCTGTAATACCTATAATGACTCAAATTATAGCATGAACACCATTAGATTAAAGCTTTTTCCTTTTTCATTAAAAGATAAAGCTAAAACATGGCTACAAAATTTGAGACCAGGATCTATTCGTGCTTGGGATGAAATGCAACAACAATTTTTAAAGAAGTTTTTTCCGTCTCACATAACAAACTCTTTCAAAAGACAAATCATCACTTTCACTCAAAAACCAAGAGAAACATTTTACCAATGTTGGGATAGGTATTGAGATTTGCTTAATACTTTCCCTCATCATGGTTTTGAAACATGGAGATTGGTTTCACATTTTTATGAAGGTTTAACACCTAGAGATAGGCAAATGGTTGAATTGATGTGCAATGGAACTTTCGAAGATAAAGACCCTAATGAAGCAATGGAGTACCTAGACTTGCTAGCCGAAAATGCTCAAAATTAGGACACCACAGGTACTTATGAGGCACCAAGTAAAACTCAACCTTATACATCTAGTGGAGGTATGCACAACCTTAGGGAAGATCATGACCTCCAAGCCAAGTTTGCATCTTTATCTAGAAAAGTCGAAGCACTTGAATTGAAAAGGAGTGGTCAATTAAAATCTATTTAAGACATTGTGTGTCAAATCTATGAAGCTAAGGAACACTCAACAAATGATTGTCCAACTTTGCCTTCTTTTAGGGAATGCCTCCATGAACAAGCCCATGCTTTAAACAGTTTTTCAAAAGAACCCAACCATAACCCATACTCACAAACGTATAACCCTGGTTGGAGAAATTACCCAAATTTCAGTTGGAAGAGTGATAGCAACAATGCACAAACTTCACAGCCACAGTTTCAAGCACACCATAATTTTCAAAATTCTCATGGATATGCACCTCCTTATGCTCCACCTCCTAGAAGAAATCTTGAGGAAACATTGCATGCATTCATTGAAAAGCAGGAGACAATCAACACTCAACTTGCTCAAAGCATGATAGATTTTAAAGATGCTCTTGCAAAATTAACATCTGCTCTCAGTTTCCAAGAGAAAGGTAAGTTTCCATCTCAACCACAACAAAATCCAAAAGGGCAATACAATGCAAATGCGAGTAGTTCTGGAAGCCAACACATGATCAAGTCAAATCAGTCATCACTCTTCGTAGTGGTAAGGTTATTGAAAAACCCATTCTTGAACCTTGTGAGAAAGATGACGAGTCTATCTTTGAGGGTAAGGAAGGGGTTGAACCTGAACATTGCAAAGAGAAGACTGATTCCCCGCTAGCACTTCCATTTCCTCATGCCATGACCAAACAAAGGAAAGTCAATCACAACTCTGAAATCTTTGAAACTTTCAAACAGGTAAGGATCAATATACCTTTGTTGGATGCTATTAAATAGGTTCTTTCCTATGCTAAATTTTTGAAAGATCTATGCACTGTGAAGAGAAAACTGAATGTGAAAAAGAAAGCCTTTTTAGCTGAACAAGTAAGTGTCATTCTTCAAAACAATAATGCTTTGAAATATAAAGACCCTGGTTGTCCTATAATTTCTTGCTTTATTGGAGAGCATAAAATTGAAAGAGCCTTACTTGATCTTGGAGCTAGTGTGAATTTACTTCCATATTCAGTCTTTCAGAGTCTCAATCTAGGTGAGTTAAAACCAACTTCTGTAACTCTTTTACTTGCTGATAGATCGGTAAAAGTACCTAGAGGAATAGTTGAAGATGTGTTAGTACAAGTCGATAAATTCATTTATCCTGTGGATTTTATTGTCTTGGACACGCAACTTGTTGAAGCATGTAATTCATTTCCTATTATTTTAGGACGTCCATTTCTTGCAACTTCTAATGCATTGATTAATTGTAGGAATGGACTCATGAAGTTATCTTTTGGAAACATGACATTGGAGATGAATATTTTCAATATTTGCAAGCAGCCTGGAGATGATAATGATTTACAAGAAGTAGATCATATTGAAGAATTAGTTCATGATCAACTTGAATCTACTTTGAGTAAAATTGAGTTGGATGAATCTAATGATTTGCAAATGATTTATTATCAGGAAGAAATCATGGATCAAAAAGGCACTAAAAATGTTGATGCCAATCTTTTATCAAGAGTGACAGCAGATTTGACATCTGACATCCTACCAATCGATGATTACTCTCCTGACGAATCCTTACTTTCTCTTAGTTCAATGCCTTGGTTTGCTAAAAATATCAATTTTCTTCCTTTAGGAGATTTGCCAGCTCACTGGAGTATTGAAGACAAAGGAAAGTTTTTGAATGAAGTGAAGAACTTTTATTGGGATGACCCTAACTTATTCAAATATTATCCTGATCAAAATTTTCAAAGATGAATTCCTGACAATGAGGTAAGTAGTGTCATTAAACTTTGTCATTCTGAAGCATGTGGGGGTCAATTCTCATCAAGACGACTGAAAAAATCATACAAAATGAATTTTATTGGCCCACCATCTTCAAGGACACACATGCATTCTGCAAAACTTGTGAAAATTGTCAAAAAGTTGATACTGGTAAAAAAGTTTTGCTTTATAATTCTCGACTCCATTTATTTCCTGAAAAACTAAGATCAAGATGGAGCGGTCCATTTATTTTGAAACATGTGTATCCTTATAGGGCCCTTGATATTGAGAATCCAAAGAATGACAATGTTTTGAAGGTAAATGAACATCGTTTAAAAGCTTACTTTGATGAGTTTCCTAGTGAAAATGAATCCATTGGTTTGAATGATCTTATTGATAAAGGTTGATTATTTTGTTTTTCTCACATTTTTTTTTGTGTTTCTTTTTGGTGTGACTTTTGTTTTGCTAGTCTCTCTCTCACCCCGGTCAAATGGTGGATAACGGTACTCCGTGACTTAAGTCAGTTCTTTCAGTTTCCAAAATAACTGATATCTGTATATATTTGTACAATTCTTTACTCTTTCTACCTTCTTTGCATTTTTTCCAGTTCTCATTTGAAAATGGACACCACTCTTGAAAAATTAAAAAGTTATTTTCCCGCTCTGCCTCCAAATGCGATTACAAAAATTTACCGTGCTAGATGTGCAAGATTGAGGTTGTTAATGAATCATGGAATTCCTGAGGATATTCGCTGGATAATTGAAGCAAAGGTCCACTTATCAGGTGAGTCCTCTAATTCTTTCATTTCACACATGCCTGGAATAGGTATAAGCACTTTTGCAAAGAAACATCGTGCAAAACAACTGAAAGTCTGTCACAGATGTGCCAGATGGACTTGTAATGCGACGTGTCGTTCTTTAGGAATGGTATCTGTAAACCGTGAAGATAAAATACAATTCATTAAGGATGGCCTGAGTAAGGGGTCTTTAGATAATCTTCTGTTGACCCTTGAGACGCATCCTAGTGGAGATGTGCATCGTGCAATTCATGATTTATGGCCACAATTCCATAAAGAACATGATCGACTTAGTCTTGGGAATCTGACTAAAAAAGACCCTTTTTGCCAGTTTTTAAGAAAACTGGATGGGAAGCCTATCCCCTACCTATAGAGGGCGTTTAAGCCGTTCTTGGACGTAAAACCAAGGGAAGATGTGAGCCACAATCACAACTACCTGTACATACATGCTTTGTCAAAATAAATAAATAGAGAGAGAGAGTGTGAGACTACAACTGGCCTACATATAGGTGGTATGATTGAATTTTCACTTTTTCATCTATAAATTCTTCTCTTCCTTCCCTTCATTTTTACTCATCCCACATTCATCAAATATAGAAGTGTGTAGAAATGGCAGGTTCCTCAAGTCATCACATAAGAAATATTTGTGTTTTCGGTGGATCCAGTCCTGGGAAAGAAAAAGAGTTTTTAGAATCAGCAAATCATCTTGGTCAAGTATTAGCTGAGAGAAAGATTCATTTAGTGTATGGGGGAGGCAGCCTTGGGTTAATGGGAGGTGTTTCAATGGCTGCATTTTTAGGAGGCAGTCAAGTTTTGGGGGTTGTCCCCAAAGCTTTAACAAATGGGGACATCATTGGAAAAACAATTGGAGAGAAACTACAGGTCTCAACAATGTCTGATCGACTGAACGCCATGTTTAGCCATGTTGATGCCTTCATTGCCTTACCAGGTGGTCTGGGCACATTGGAAGAGATCTTTCATATTTCATCTTGGGCCCAACTGCACATTCACCATAAACCTATAGGTTTGTTAAATGTTAATGGTTTTTATGATAAGTTGTTGTCTTTCCTTGATTAAGCTGTGGAACAGGAATTTCTAACATCTTCAGCACGACAAATCATAATCTCTGCTGCTACTGCTGAACAATTGATTGACCAACTACAATCTTTCATCCCTGTCATTGATCCCTGCATGAGTCGCCTAGATTGGTCAGCTAAGGAAAGCCGTAAAAAGCTTAGATTAGATTTGAGCCTTCATCTGTGAAACCTTGTGCCTTTTGGTTTTATTAATTGCATATTATTTTGTTTTGTTACTTCTTATATTTGTTTAAGTGTGTTTCAGGTTTGTCATTATTCGCTGTTTTAGGTGATGTCTTCTATACTCTATCTTTCTACCTTAGGACATTGAGGACAATGTCTCGTTTTGGTTGGGGGGAGAGGGTAGTAGTTAAACAAAAAAAAAAAGAAAAAAAAACTAACTTGCTAATTGTTTTTGCTATTTGACAAAATTGTTATTAGGATGGCAGAGTATGGAGTCAATTTTATTAACTCTTGAGACGCATCTTAGTAAGTATCCTTATTAGGATGGCAGAGTAAGGAGGAAATTTTATTGACTCTAGAGACGCATCTTAGTAAGTATCATTACCAAGATCTATCATAATACTTATTGAAATATTCAGGTTTACAAACTCTCACATTGTTATCACTTGATTCTGCTTCATATATTCATTTAACAAGTATTCTTAAACCTTCATTTTCATACACACACTGTAACATATGATTGTGGGTTGCACATTGGATTATTATATTATCTATGTTCTTTTGTTGAAGGTAACAACTAAGAGAAAGGGATAGTATATAATTTGAAAAAAAAAAGATAAATAAATAAAAAAAAATTGAGAAGATTGATGATAATAAAAACGTAGATAAGTTTGGTTTCGTAGCCTCTCTAACCTCAGCAATTAAGCCTGAAGGGGTGTTTTAACACCTAATACCCTAAAGTCAACTGACTTGGGAGTTATTGGCCCAAAGCTTGTTACATGGGTTAAGGAGAAAAGCTTAAGGGAATCAAACATTGCACTATCTACGTATCAGTATCTGTAACCCGAGTTACTAAGCTCGTAGGGGTGTCTCAACACCTAATACCCTAAGACCAACTGGTCTGGGAGTCATTAGCCGAAAACTCGTTACA
Organism: Populus alba; assembly: GCF_005239225.2. Classification (NCBI taxonomy): domain Eukaryota; kingdom Viridiplantae; phylum Streptophyta; class Magnoliopsida; order Malpighiales; family Salicaceae; genus Populus; species Populus alba. The sequence goes on along the minus strand of NC_133301.1, from coordinate 6,547,734 downwards.
TGGGTTAAAGATACATTGTGTTTTAAGTTGTATGTGTATATATAATAAAAAAAAAATAAAGAAAAGAAAAAGAAAAGAAAAATAATAAAAAATAATAATAATAATCCCAACCCAAGGAAGTTCACCTTAAACATTCGAACATAATATTGTTTTCTTCCAACAAAAGCCCCATCATCTATGTTTTCATATATTGAGCACATACAAAGAAGGTGATGCGAACCTCGTGATCACGTGGTCACGCAACCCACACGCAAAGACACCAATTCCCGGAAAGCCAAGTAAATCAGGTTTGATAGGAGTGTGACACAAAGATAACTTGTACCTAGGCACCAGCACTATTGGAAACGTAAACCCTCACCCAACGAATATTGATTCGCAAACGAGAAGTATAAAGATGATGCCACGAAGCCAGTTGTTCTTCGATAAGTCGTTTTCAGTTGTTTAGAGAACCAAGGAAGGGAGATTATCCCACCAACACACAACAAGTGCAACAAAGAGGTTTATTGATATGAAAATTGCGTAACCTTACATGTTTGGTTATGCCTCTATTTATACTGACTCTAAACTTAAAGAAACCCTAATGGACCCCCCTTAGGTGGACTTATATGAAGCCCACTTACAATTGACCCAAATAAGTAATAATAACCCAAAAACTAAGAAGAAAATAATAAAAATCCGAAAATTACCATCCTAAATATGCTAGAATCAAATTTGTGTTGCTACCCCCTTTCCTTTGATGTCCTTGATTAGCTTGGATAAATTTCCTTCTTTGTTGCTGATTTAATTACTTTCCTTCCTATGTTAGGAAAAACATTAAATAGTCCTCCCCTCTTTAGGAATAAGATATGGCCAACTTCCTTACTTAATTAGGAGAATAAATTGCTGGCTTTTTATCCTTGTAGCATTAGGAAATAAAACAAGCCTAACAAGGCTGGTATTGGGCCGGAAATATCAACCCCTTGTTCCACATGAATTGGGCTCTTCTTGGACATGAACTAGATGAATTAAAGGCTGTTCTTCATGCTCCTTAAATGTCCCAAGCCCTTCTAGGTCCATCTTGCTCCATAAGTTCGGAACAAGCTCATTCAATGCTTCTTTAAGCTTCTTTGCCCTAGCTCTTGTGATTGGCCCAATTGGTACCTCCAATGGATCGTTGGCATGATTACGCTTGGTTTTGGGCTGATCCGCATCATCCCCTCTCTCTTCAAAAGGATTCGACCTCGAATCATCACCTACATCAAACAAAGTAAGATCAGAAACATTAAAGGTAGCACTAACACCATACTCACCTGGCAAATCAACTTTATAAGCATTGTCATTGATCCTCTCAAGGATCTGAAATGGCCCATCTCCTCGTGGTTGTAGCTTTGATTTCCTATGGGCCGGAAATCTCTCCTTGCGCATATGTACCCAAACCCAATCGCCAGGCTGAAAGACAACATGTTTGCGCCCCTTATTGGCTTTGGTCGCATACACACGATTCCTCCTTTCAATCTGTTGCCGCACACTCTCATGGAGTGTCTTCACCACCTGTGCTTTACGATTACCATCCAAACTAACCCTTTCATCAATAGGCAAAGGAATCAAATCCATTGGAGTTAAAGGGTTAAACCCATACACAATTTCAAATGGTGAAAATTCAGTAGTAGAGTGCACACTACGATTATATGCAAACTCTATAAATGGCAAACAATCTTCCCAATTCTTTAAGTTCTTTTGAATAACAGCACGCAAAAGTTGTGTTAAGGTCCTATTAACTACTTCGGTTTGTCCATCTGTTTGGGGGTGACAAGTAGTTGAAAACAACAGTTTAGTACCCAATTTTCCCCATAACACCTTCCAAAAATAGCTAAGGAACTTAACATCTCTATCAGAAACAATGCTCTTAGGGACCCCGTGAAGTCATATTATCTCCCTAAAGAACAAATCAGCAATGTTAGTGGCATCATCGGTTTTATGACATGGAATAAAGTGTGCCATCTTTGAAAACCTATCAACAACTATAAAGATTGAGTCCCTACCCCGTTTTGACCTAGGTAAACCTAAGACAAAATCCATCGAAATGTCTACTCATGGCTCCTTAGGTAGAGGTAAAGGGGTGTACAAGCCATGTGGTTGAGTCCTAGACTTTGCTTTCCTACAAGTTATGCATTTATCACATATGCGCTGCACATCCCTTTTCATTTTAGGCCAATAAAAATGCTCATGCAACATATCCAAAGTCTTAACAACACCAAAATGCCCCACCAAACCGCCCCCATGTGCTTCACGTACAAGCAATTCACGCATAGAACTTAATGGAACACACAATCGACTCTCTTTAAACAAATATCCATCAAGTCTATAAAACTTCCCAAAAGCCGAAGTTTCGCAAGCATTGTAAACATTAGCAAAATCACTATCATCCTTGTACAATTCTTTTGTGTGTTCAAATCCTAGAAATCTAGCATCCAAAGTAGATAAAAGAACATACCTGCGCGAAAGTGCATCAGCCACAATGTTTTCTTTTCCTTGCTTATACTTGATCACATACGGAAATGTTTCAATAAATTCCACCCATTTGGCATGTCTCCTACTCAACTTACCTTGCCCTTTCAAGTGCTTCAATGATTCATGATCAGAATGTATCACAAACTCCTTGGGCCACAGGTAATGCTGCCACGTCTCTAGAGTTCTTACCAAGGCATAGAGCTCCTTGTCATATGTAGGGTAATTCAAAGCTGCCCCATTAAGTTTTTCGCTGAAATACGCAATGGGCCTTTTATCCTGCATTAACACAGCTCCTATACCAATACCTGACGCATCACATTCAACTTCAAAAGCTCTCGTAAAGTCTGGCAAAGCTAAAACAGGTGCCGAACAAAGTTTATCTTTCAACAAATTAAAAGCCTTATCCTGTTCATCATTCCATTTGAATCCAACAGACTTTTTAACAATTTCAGTTAAAGGTGCAGCAATAGTACTAAAATCCTTCACAAACCTTCTATAAAAACTCGCAAGTCCATGAAAACTCCTTCACAGCAATGATGTCTTGTTCAGACAAGAATATAAGGATTGTCACCAAGTCAAGATGTGGCCACCCACTCATCAATTAGTAAACAAATCAATAGTTCCAAATTTTGGCCTATAAAAGGAGGCACTTACCATGTATTGAGGCATCTTGGTTTCCAGATCAAGTTCATGCTCTTGCTTTCTCTCTTTGTATTGCTTATGTTTTGCTTTCATTAATATCAAGTTTATGCACTTCATTTCCTTTCCCTTACTTAGTTAACTTCTTTCTCATTTATGTTCTTATCTGGATCATTTATGTTTCTTTCTTTCATTATGTTTAGCTAAGTTAATTATGTCAAGGTGAAAAGGGTACACTAATGGTGTAAGAATAAGTATAATATAAACTTAACATGGACCTTAACGTTGGATACTAACATGTTTTATATTTGTTATCTTGTTCACTTTTAATACTTTGCTTGTTAAATGGTTAATCTAGATTTATGTTGTATAACACTTGGTACAACAAATACTTGGTACTTTCATAGCCCATACTGTATGGTATAACCGACACCTGAGCTATAAAAGGAACTTGATTTGTTGTTAACATAAGTTATAATCATGAATACCTGCCAACATTTACAAGTATTAGCTTTATTCGAATGAGATAACTAATGTAATCATGTTAACAATTTATAATCTGATTGGAACCTCCTTTATGTGTGGTTTCCAATTGAATAATAAGAGTTTATACTATACTTGTTTGAAGTACCATTAGTGGATCCTGTAACCTTGACGTTTATTTTTATCATTGTTTAATCCTTACATTAATCTTTGATCTCAAAATTCTCATTAATTTCTTCATCTTCATCTTCTTTTACTACTACTACTACTACTATTATTACTACTATTATTACTGTTATTATTATTATTATTTACATTCTGTTTATATTATATAATATATCTCTTTGATATTTTCATAAACTTAGTATATAGGCTGGAAACCTGTGACCCGATCTTTTAGATCATTCTCAGGTGTAACAACGCCACGTACTGAGTATTATTATTATTATTACTACTATTATTGTTATTATTGTTGTTGTTGTTGTTGTTGTTGTCTTGTTGTTTATAATTTATACAATTAACCTCTCTGTGGTTCGACCCCAGTCTTGCAGAGTTATTTATTACTTTAACACTCCTGCACTTGAGAGAAGACATCAAGCTTTTGGTCGTGTCAATCAACATGTTTAAACATTGTATTCATTCGATCAGGCATGTGGGAACCTGTAATTCCTCTCCAATTGTTTTTCCAATGATGTCCCCTTGTGCTAAAAGCTTTGGGAACAACCCCCAAAACTTGACTACCTCCTAAAAATGCAGCTATTGACACTCCCTCCATTAACCAATTGAATCTTTCACTCAGCTAGCATAATAGTACCTAACCAAGATGATTTGCTGATTCTAGAAACTCCTTTTCTTTCCCAGGACTGGATCCACTAAAAATACAATTATTTCTTATGTGATGACTTAAGGAACTTGCCATTTCTACACACTTCTACACATTGGACCTGACTAGTTGAGTTTTGCAGTGCCTTCTTTGCTCTTCGTAATGGTCTTTCCATCTTTGTTCCAGATGGGCAAGTCCATGTTCAAAACAGGGGTCTAGTTCCGTGTGATTGAGGAAAGGGGGTTGTCGGCATTAGTATTGAGCATGATCACCACATTCTTGAATTGTTTGGTTTTTTACGATGGATGGAATTGTTTTTCCCTATTTTAGCAACAAGACTAGACATACGGGAAGAAGGTATTAATAACTTTGCCGGTTGTTGGAGATCTAAGGTCCCCAGACACTCAACAAATCCTCCCTACAAATTCTAACACAGCTTCAACTAAACAGTCCCTCAGCTGGGCCAGTGGGGACTAGAGATTCTTGATGTAAAAATGGGCTAGATCCAGATCTTGATGGTCATTAGGAAGCTCTTTGTTAAGCACGTCCATGCCTACTGAGATCTTGCAACCTGGACTGTTGTCTGTCTGATGCACAGGTCCCAAATTGCATTATTGATCTGAAAATTGTGTAACCTTACATCTTAAATTGCTTTGGGGACAACCCCCAAAACTTGACTACCTCTTAAACATTGTATTCATATTTAGAATGGTAATTTTTTGATTTTTATTATTTTATTATCTTCTTCTTAGGTTTTGGGTTATTATTACTTATTTGGGTCAATTATAAGTGGGTTTCATATAAGGAGGGTCAGTATAAATAAAGGCATAACCAAACATGTAAGGTTACATAATTTTCAGATTAATAAACTTCTTTGTCGCACTTGTTGTGTGTTGGTGGGATAATCTCCCTTGGTTCTCTAAAGGACTGAAAGCGATATCGAAGAACAATTGTCTTCGTGGCGTCGTCCTTATACTTCTCGTTCACGAATCAATATTCGTTGGGTGGGGGTCTCTGTTTCCAATAGTGCTAGTACAAGTTATATTTGTGTCACACTCCTATCAAATCTGAGTTACTTTGCTTTCTGGGAATTGGTGTCTTTGCGAGTGGGTTGCGTGACTATGTGATCACGAGGTTCGCATCAGACAGCATATGTATAACAATTTGTTAGGTCATGTTATGATATATTACAATATTTTTTCTTACACATGATGCCATGCACTCGAGGTGGTAGATCGTCTACTCATGTCGAGCGTCCATATTTGGATGATGATCAGGGTGAGCATGAGTCACAATACATGCCTACCAAACCCACTAACACTTCTGTCGAGCGTCTACTTATGCTAGCACATTGTAAGAATATTTAATTTTAATATATTTTCAATTTATGTTTAATTTAATTATCATAAAAATGTTAAATTTTCATTAATTATAATTTAAATTGTTATACAAGATGAGACCATTATTTACTATCGCACACATTGGCGAATGCGATTTCATGAGCAAGTCAAGCCATATGTGGATTAAGCTGGTTTTTTGTATGTTAGTTGTCTTGACCACATCAACCTTGATCCACACACGGATTGAACAATGGAGACGTGAGATACACATGTTCTATCTTAGAAATGGAGAGATGACATCGACACTATAGGACATGCAAATTTTTCTTGGATTGCCTATTGATGGATAAACAGTCACATCTACTGGTGTTTATAATAAAACTGCGTTATACAAGCGGTTATTTAGAATTGAGGGGGGGGTAGATATGTCTTAAATGGATTAAGTAGACATTTTCAACACCACCAAATAGGTTGGGGATGTTTGCTACTTTTACAAGTATAAATAAAAAAAATCTAATTAACTATATAGATTTGAATTTACAAATTGTTTTTATTTAATAACAATTATGTTCATGGGAACACCTCTATGTGGGTAGCCCTAGATACCAAGATTGTCGGATGTGGCACCCAAACTATGGGGGTTACATTTCATCTCCCACTAGGATATATGAATTATGATGTTGTTTTTGCAATTATATACATTTATATTATGTTTTTGAAACTTTGAAAAATACAATTAAACTGGCATGTTTTAATTTTAAGTGGTGTGTTAGACGGGTTTTTTTAAAATAATCCACCACATGTGCTAGCATTTTATTAGAGTGAGCTTGATAAACAACATGTTATCTAGGTATTTTTTCTGAAGTATTTGTTAAATAAAATAATTAACTACACTGAATTATTGTTGTTTGATATTTATTTTATTTATAATATGTAGGTTATGTGGACACCTTACTTAGTAGAATGATTGGTCGTTGCTATAGTTGTTTGCACTAGCGGCATGAATAAATGGACAATAGTGGTCTAGCTAATATGTTTTGAGATATTCAAGCTACATTGCCTAAATTGAGTAAGGCGACAATTATAATGTAGATAGCACATTCCAATTACTATCAATACGAGTGATGCTTTGCATGCCATTACTCGGTAGGGGTAATGATGATTACGATTGGTTAGGTTAGCATAGTGTTTATGTATCACAGTGGGATGTATAGATGGATGTGATATTTACAAAGGTGCATCCTATGATTATTAACAAGGAGTATATATGATTTGGTACACGAGTAGAACATGGTGGATCATTATTCTGAAACTTGAGCAAGTTCCTCCAAATGGTTGGATATATATATTATATATATATATATATATATATATATATATAGTACGAGCAACATGGCCAGTGAATTCAACATTAATTTTTTTTATGATTAATATATGTTAACGATTGAGTTTTATATATTTATCTTTTAATTTCACATTAATTTTAGATTTGCTTCTTACTGCGGAAGGGTTGTGAGACCGCATCTTATCTTCGTGGTACTAATAAAGAAAGTGAAGTTCATTCTATAGCGTCCTGGTGGTTAAATGTTTGTCATTGAAATTTTTCGGGAGAGGCTAACTCTTGATGATGCCTTGGTAAAGGACAAAGCATTTCGGGCAAGAGTGGGAGCTGGATGCAGTCATACTACTGATGAGCCCGGATCATCCACTAGATTAAATAGATGAGTTATGTTTATATATTTTGAGATTACTTGAATATTGTATTATTGAATTTATTCAGTTTGCATATATATATATATATATATATATATATATATATATATATATATATATATATATTCCACTCCAGGTATAGTTTCTATATAGAGGAAACTTTGTCTAAATTTTGATAAAATTATAAAAATTTTAACTCTCTAAAAATCATAAAATTAATAAAATTTCATATTAACAAAAACTATGATTTTATAAAAAAAAATTCAGTCTTAAGACATGAAAATGACCCAAAATTAATATCCAAACTGGTTTGACTTTTTTTTTTTTTTTTTTTTTGCTATGACCAATTGTTTTGTTAAATGTCTAGCCATTTCTTAAAATAGTCTCTTTAAAGATATCGCAATTCTAAACCGCGACATTAAATCAATTGTTGTTGTTCAAAATTATAACATTTGATCAAATGTCGTGGTTTAGAAAAGCGAAATTTGATCAAATATTGCATTTCAGATCCATGACATCCTCAAACTGTATTATTTTGCCAAAACTTTTTCATCTTGTACTATTTTGGTATTTATTTATATTTTGGGTGCTAATTTCCTAATTTATATGTTTTTCATCAACTTCATCTAATAAATAATTTGCAATCAATTGCTCTCATAAGATAAATAACAAATAAAATCATAAAAAACATCTCTTTCTTTGCTTTTACTTTTTTTTTTTTATGGTTTATTGTCACATGGATCTCTCAATAGGGAAGATTGATGAGAAAATAATTAGGGTAGAACAAATTTAAATGGATGACTGTTGGTATTTATTGTGCTACCAAGATTAAACATAGCCTTTTATTAATCTAGGGAGTATGGAACGTGTTGGTCTAGGTTGGGAATTAGTAGTTGGCTTTTAAGATTTGGCTTTATTTGTAACATATTGGCACAGAATTTCAGTATGAAATGAATTAATTGTTGGGTTCTTTGAATCTCAAACACACACACACAGATATGCACATGTGTGTGTGTGTATAAAATTTTTTAGAAGTGTTGAAGATGTTAGACAGATCTAAAGTTTTTTAGAGTTTATTCAAAGATTACCTTAAGATCAGGTATTCTTTTTAGTTTTGAATAATTGCCTCAAAGTTAGGTTATCACAAACCATAAGTTGTGCAAGTATCTGACCTCAAATGGTAATTCATGCGAATCACCTATGACCTAAAAACTTTTAGGAGATAAGGACTACTATACCTTGAGTGCTAGATCTTTTTCCTTTTGTATTTCATGTGTTTCTATATTGTATTGTGTTGTTCATAAAATAAGAGGTATAACATTCTATTTATAGAAAAACCTAAAAAACCTTGTAAATGGTAAAATATCAATTTACCCTTTAAATAATATCACATATATTATTTCATAATAATTGTAAAAATTTATTCAATCAAGTCCATACTTGATTTTTTCTAGATCTATAATTGCTCTTGTACTAATTACATTCTAGTCTTTCATTTATAAAATTTATTTACAATCAAGTTACACTTAATTAATCATTCCATATTAATTCATGATCAATCATTCTTATATGTGTAACCAATTTCTTTAATAAGCTGGCCTCAATATAAATCACAATCCTAAATAAAATAGAATTAAATAAATTAAACTTAATTTATTATCAATTCAATTAATTGATTGATTTATATTTGAAGATCAAGCACAATATTTAGCAACCTGTCATGATCGAAATATTAGAAAAATCATAAGTGATTTGACTTAACCTTTTAATGATCAATTTCTTAGTGTAATTATTATTTCTTTATCAACAATGTTTAGATTTAGACATTATAACATAAAGTATGTCTACTCTGTCAAATCATATTTGTTATTGACAACATAGTCATTCATTATTTGAATAAGACTTGAAACTCTTTTCAAATATCAATCACCCTTGGCCAAGAGTTTTACAATCAATATTATTTGAGAATAAAAAAAATATTTTCTCTAATTCATACAAGTTGATGAATCCTCTCTTGATTACTCAAATTCTTTATATAGTTTATGTTATACCCAATATTTACTTATTTGTTACCCTTTATTAAGACGTGTAGTTAGGATTAAAGCATAACACTTTCTATACAAGATAACTTAGTGATCCAAAGTCTAAGGATCATTTACACAACTATCACGTGAGTCTTTTTATAGACACAAATGATCTCTCCATCTGGAATTCTCATAGCTAGTTCAGTGTATATGTCATTTGACAAGCAACTACATATTAGTTCCAGGTATTCCTCATACCTTAATTTATAAGAGTAGCTGCTTCGGTTCATAAAAGAAAGAATGTAATATGTATCGGTCTTAATAGCTCTAATCAATGTCGAGTCTTAATAAAACATTGACCAAAAATATTTTGGAACAGGTGCTGTGATGCAATAAGAATCTCATAATTATAACAGCTTTATAATTTTATTTGCAAAGTATTTTTGTCCTTTAAACTTTATTTATACTCTAGATTCATTAATCAAATATAAATAAATAGTAAAGATAATGAAAGTGTTTATTAACAATAACTATATTTTACATGAATAAAATTAATGTTACATACAAACAACCGATTGGCTATAAAGGACATATTCACTAACAATCCCCCAATTGGACTAAAGTCAACCGCTCATGTATCTAATACCTCCATATGGTAATCATGTTTAGATTGAAGACAATGTCTTAGTGACAAGGTTTATAAGATTTTTCTTCAATGTTTACTCATACTATCTTTATATTTTTCATTTCTATGATTTTTCTAATCAAATGGAATTGCTTGAGTACATGTTTGGATCACCTTGGTTCATTTTCTTGTGCAATAGCTCTATTTTTTTTTTTTAGATAAGGTAATTATATAACCAAAAAAATAGTAAAATACAAAGGGACAAAACCCCACTAAGAATAGGAAAGTGAACAAAAAACAAACAAAACAAAAGAACTAAAAGTAAGGGAATGACCGCTACCCAAATTAGAGAGCCAAGTGATGATGTTGTTTCATGATTGACTCCTAAATGGGATGAAGAATATGGAATAAAGATCATACCAAATATGATGGGAGAAAGTGCAATCGAAACACAAGTGGTCAATATCCTCATAATCATCCCTACATAGTAAACATCGCAGAACCTAAATGAGATTGAAGGACATAAGCCTATCTTGAGTCAACAATGCATTATGGATAGCAAGCCATAAGATGAAGGAGAACTTTGGGATTGCCTGTTTCCAAAAAAGTGTCCACCACTTAACATTGTTGACTCAGATTCAACCTCCCCATTGTCTCTTGTAAGCATAACTCTTCGGTGTGGACTTCCTATTTGGTTAGGATTCTTTTTCTACAAGGATGTGGCTGCTGGTTTTGGGAATTTCCTAGTTCCACAAGGATCTTTAATGAGTTGCAATATAATCTACAAGTGTGGTAATGATTCATTAATGTTTCATAATCCTTTTCTTATAAGGATTCCTTATTTATCTTCAGAGAGGTTAGGGGGGTCTTCTACGTGGGCTGGTCATATGGACAGATTGGAAACATGTATACGTGAAGCGAAAGTGGATGATCTTCGGTATTCAGGTATGCATTATACTTGGACGAACCAATGTCCTGAGAATATGATTATGCGGAAACTAGATAGAGTGCTTGTGAATGAGAAGTGGAATATGCGCTTCCCATTGTCGGAAGCGAGATTCTTGCTTGCTGGTATGTCAGATCATTCTCCCATGGTGGTAAAAGTCACTGGCAATGTTCAGAACATAAAGAAACCATTCAGATTCTTCGATATGTGGATGGATCATGACGAGTTCATGCCCTTGGTGAAGAAAGTATGGGATCAGCATTCAGGAGGGTGTCCAATGTATCAACTGTGTTGCAAACTAAGGAAGCTAAAGCAGGAACTTAAACATTTCAATAAGACTCACTTCTCCAATATTTCCGATAGAGTCAAAGATGCAAAAGATCACATGGATAGGGCTCAACAAGCTCTGCATACAGCGCCTGAGGATCCAACATTGCGTATGCGAGAAAGAGATGTTGTTCGTAACTATGCTTCTACTGTCAGGGCGGAAGAGTGTTTTTTCAGACAAAAGGCAAGGATACAATGGCTTAGCTTGGGGGATCAGAATACTAGCTACTTTCACAAATCAGTAAATGGTAGACAGAATAGAAATAAGCTTCTCTCGGTTACAAGGGAGGATGGAGAAGTCGCTGAAGGACACGAGGCAGTCAAATCAGAAGTAATTGCATACTTCCAGGTATTGGGAGTGAAACAGATGCCTAGGGTCCTGAACGAGGAAGTGATGCAATCGGCAATTATTTACAAATTGTCGGCAACTCAACAACATGTACTAGCACAAGATGTCACAAGAGAGGAGATTAAGCATGCTATGTTTAGTATGAAAAACAACAAAGCTCCTGGTCCAGATGGCTTCAACGCAGGTTTCTTCAAAAGAATGTGGCACATAGTGGGGGAAGATGTAATCAACGCTGTTAGCTCCTTCTTCCAGACTCGTAGAATGCTTAAAGAAATGAATGCTACATCCATTTCCCTTATCCCTAAAGTTGCTAATCCTACGAGGTTGACAGATTTTCGTCCTATATCTTGCTGCAATACAGTATACAAATGCATCGCGAAGATTCTAGCTGGGAGAATGAAAGTTGTTTTACCATCCTTAGTAGGTCCGTATCAAACAGCTTTTATCTCTGGACGGAGAATCAGCGACAATATTCTTTTGTCTCAGGAACTAATGAAAGGCTATCATACAACTACGGGTCCTGCTCGTTGTGCTATGAAACTAGACCTGATGAAGGCTTATGACTCTGTTCGGTGGGATTTTGTTGATGCTACGTTGATAAAAATGGGATTCCCTAGAACAGTCATTGATTGGATCATGGTTTGTGTTACATCATGTCAATTCTCAATCAACGTCAACGGTGAACTTGCGGGTTACTTCCAAGGGGGGAGAGGGCTGAGACAAGGTGATCCATTATCTCCATATTTGTTTGTCCTATGCATGGAAATCCTGTCAGGGCTGTTCTGCAATATGAGTGCCAACCAAAACTTCAAGTTCCACTGGAGATGCAAGAAGGACAGAATTTCTCATCTTTGCTTTGCCGACGACTTGATGATATTCAGCAAAGGGGATGTACATTCAATCCGTATGATCAAAAATGTACTCACAGAGTTTCAGGTTCTATCAGGTCTATATCCAAATCCAAACAAAAGTGACATCTTCTTGAGCGGTTCGTTAGGAGCTGAGAGGGAACAGATTATCAGTATTCTTGGGTTTAGAGAGGGGGAGCTTCCTATGAAATATTTGGGAGTGCCTCTTATCTCGTCCAGACTAAAGGCTGTTAATTGTAAGGGCCTCGTGGATCGAATTACCGCCAAAGTTCGACATTGGACCTGTAGAACACTCTCTTTCGCAGGGCGAGTACAACTGATTAACTCAGTCTTATTCTCCATCCAGGTCTATTGGGCATCTCTATTCCTATTACCTGGGGAAGTAGTGAAAAAATGTTGAGCAAATTATGAGATCCTTTCTTTGGTCAGGTTCAGATATGAGCACTACCAGGGCTAAAGTGGCTTGGGATCAGGTATGTCTTCCAAAAAAGGAGGGGGGGCTAGGCATAAAAAGGATAGCAGAATGGAACAAGATTGCCTTGTTGAAACATATTTGGAACTTGTGCAATGACTCAGATGGCTCCATCTGGTCTACTTGGATCAGATCCAATCTCTTGCGAGGTAGGAATTTCTGGACAATCAAGGCGCCAGGAAGCTGCTCTTGGGCTTGGGGAAAGATTCTAAAGCTCAGATCCTTAGCATGGCCGAAGATGAAGCACGTCATCGGAGATGGAATGACAACCTCTCTATGGTTTGACAATTGGCATCCTCACAGCCCGCTCGCTGATACCTACGGTGAACGTTTCATCTATGATTCAGGTATGGAACACAACGCGAGAGTGAACGTGCTGATTAATAACTTAGAATGGAGAATTCCTATCACTCATGCTATTGGCTGACACCCCATTTTAGAAGCTATTCCTTCCACCTCTACTCCTAAGGGGCAAAAGGATGAGATTGTTTGGTTGGATTCGCCAAATCAGAGTTTCTCAGTCAAAGTAGCTTGGGAACAACTAAGAATTCATCATCAAATGGTTGATTGGCATGACATCGTGTGGTTCAAGAATGCTGTCCCAAGACATGCATTTCTTCTTTGGGTGGCTATCCAACGGAAACTCTCAACGCAGGATAGACTTCATCGGTTTGGTATTCATGGTCCCAATAGGTGCTCACTCTGTCTCTGCAATAATGAAGATCACAACCACTTGTTCTTTGAATGCTCCTTTGCGAAAGCATTATGGTGGAATGTTTGTGATAGATGCGACATTCCAAGAATGACAAAAAGCTTGGATGAATGGATTCGATTGGCCACTGTCTCTTGGCATGGAAAAAGTTTCGTCAACTTTTCTAGTAAACTGGGTTTCGCAGCTACAGTGTATTGTATCTGGCAAGAACGGAATGCAAGGATCTTTGCAGATGTGTCTAAAGCTTCGAATTTGGTTTTTGATCAAATCGAATGTATCATTCGCGATAAGCTTGTTTTGATAAGGAATGTTCAACAAACAGATGAAAACATAAGGATCCAAAGACTTTGGAGGGTCAATAACATGGACTCTTAATTTGATGTTTAGCTGGTTGTTTTTGTACCCCTAGCATATCTAGTTGGTCCAAGTTTTTGTTTTGTTGTGGCTAGCCTGTAGCCATTTGTTGGTTTTCGTTTCTGTCCTCATTGTAAATCTTGGGTATGCCCATTATATTCTTTGTATCATTTTCTTTTAATACATAAGTCAGCTTACCAAAAAAAAAATTCCTTATTTATCTTAGCTACTCAAGGAAAGAAGGGCCGGTGGTATTTAATGACAAATTAGTTATTTTTATTATTTTCTTTCATGTTTGGGCTTAATTAAAACTTTATTTTGAGCTATGGTCCAAGGCTTGTTTGGATCGGGTTATGGGCTTTTTACTTTAGGATTTTTAGGCCAATTTTGTATAGGGCCAGTTCAGCCCACAAGGGTAGATCCATTAGGGTTACTTTTAAGAACTATTTAAACACATGTAACCAAAATTTCAGTAGCTTTGATGATTATTATTTCTGAATTTTTCAGTTTTAATGTGTGAGAGTGATTCTTGTATTCTTTAGTTCTTGAATGAACTGAATCTGACTTATCGAAGATTAACTGGCTTTGTGGCGTCATTCTACTCATTCCAATAGTGTTGGTGCCATGGGATAGGTTTCCATTATGTCACACTCCTATCAGACCTATTTTAGCTTTCTAGGATCAAATCTCAATCTTGATTGTGAGTTGCGTGACCATGTGATCACGAGGTTCGCATCTGGTCTGGTCAGCAAAGAGGGAGAAGAGATTTGCCATCCCCTGTGGCCCTTGGAGCTACTATGGAGATAGGAGAGGTTGCTGGTGGTGTTGAGGCGGAGATATCACCAGGGAAGGCCATTATGTGGTTCTCGTGTTGCTTCTCTGTTACCATCAGTGGAAGTGTTGAGGGAAAACAAAGAGAGGAGATGGATGATAGAGGGGGGAACTTGTTCGATTTTGGAGGAGAAGGTAGTGGTTATGTAAAGGCTAGTTTACAGAGATGGAAGGTCTAGTGGGTGGTGGCTCTGGTGAAGAAAAAGATGGGGCAGGTGTGGTTTGGAGATGAGAGGCCATCAGCGGGGAAGATGAAGATGGTCAGACGAGTATGGAGCACTGGTTTAGGGGGTTATATGGGAATGGGGTTGTTCGAGTGCATGGGAGAAGATGGAGAGCTGAAATGGCAAGGGGCCTTTGTCTATGTTCTAAGAGAGCAACCATCAATGACCCTGAGGGACAGCGGCTTTCTTTCCAAAACAGAAAAATGAATCTGAGTCTATGGGCTGCGGCTCCTTTGGTTTCAAGGGAGAGAACGACGGCTGTCTTAGTGTGGAGGCTAGTGGGGTTAGGTTGTTTAGGGTTTTTTTGTGTTGCCCCCTCTAATTTTGGTACAAGATTGCCCCCCTATACGAATGTGTTGGAAACTCCTATTAATAGAAAAAAAATGTTGCTAGGTTTTCAAACTTGACCCCTCAACTTCTCCTTCTTTTTTTTTTTGTAATTTTGATTTTTCTTATTTTTTTTTATTTTTCTTATCAATATCGACTCGAATGAGGAAAATCATTGATTTTAAAAATAACGTGTAAAAAGTCAAACATGTTCCAAATATCTTTGAAAATTTAAATTCTTTTGAGACGATGCTGAAAATGCTAAAAAACAATGCAAAATATATTAAAAAACATATTTTTTGGATTTTCATTGTTTTTCACTATTTTTGGATTTTTCAAAAATCTTATAAAAAAAAGTGGGTAAAAAATTGGGTAACAACAAAAGTAACAGAATAGTAGCAATGCAAATTCATACGAATTGTGGACGAAACAAAGATACGAAATAAAACAAAAACAAAAATTAATGAAGACACATATTTAACTTCTAAATAACCCCAATATAATAGAAACAAAGTAATTTGGTCAAAACAAATATAAGACAAACATGTTTTGGGAGTTAATGCAAATCTTACCTGTTATGTAATCTTAAAGAACCAAAATTGAAACTAAGACCTAACAATATCAAAATGACCTATTGGAATGTGACACAATAGAAACTTGTCCCAAGGCAATAATATTATTGGAATGAAGTTGAATGAAGGCAGAGAGGCAGTTAATCTTTGATAAGTTAGATTCAATTCATTCAAGAACCAAAGAATGCAAGAATCTCTCTCACACGTTAAAACTGAAAAATTCATAATTGTTATTCATCAATGACTAATGAAACTTAGGCTTACAAGATCTTTAATGGGCTGCAACATAGTTCCAAAGTGTGGCTAGGATTTATAAATGTTTTAGAATCCTTTTCTTACAAAGATTCGTTATTCATCCTAGCTAAAAAAAAAGAAGAAGACTTCAAAATTAATTCTACCTTCAGATTTGAACTTAACTTATATGGGACTTTTAAAGAGCAAAAAATCTGATCCTATTATATTTAGGATATTAAATTCAGATTTTATTATTTTTATTATTATTTTATTCTTAGTTTAGGGTTTATTTATATTATTTGGGTTTAATTGTAAGTGGGCATCATAGAAGGGGTCCATTAGGATTTATCTAGAGTCAGAATAAATAAAGGCATAACCAGACATGTAAGTTAAACAATTCAGATTAATAAAACTTCTTGTTTGTTGCACTTTGTGTGTGTGTGTGTGTGTGTTGGTGCAATAATCTTTCTTCCATGGTTCTCTAAAAAACTGATAAACGACTGATCGAAGAACAACTGTCTTCTTGGTGTCATCCTTATACTTGTTCACGAATCAATATTCATTGGGTGGGGGTTTTCCGTTTCCAATAGTGCTGGCGCCTAAGTACAAATTATCTTTGTGTCACTCCTATCAAACCTGATTTACTTGGCTTTCCGGAAATTGGTGTCTTTGCGTGTGGGTTATGTGACCATGTTTTACGCTTTTGAACATTACTCCAAATCTAACCGTTGGAGTGAGCTAAAACTTGACCTAAAGATCCCAAAGGTATTGGTTTATGTTCGGGTAAAATTTCAAGTGAATCAAAGTTTGAGAAGGACTTGCGATATAGGTCAGAACAGGTATTAATTAATATTTCATAATCCTTTTCTTATAAGAATTCCTTATTCATCCTAGCTACACAAGAAAGAAGGGCTGGTGGTATTTAATGACATTAATTATTTTTATTATTTTCTTTCATGTTTTGTTCTTAATTAATATTTTATTTTTCAACTAGAATCAAGGCTTGTTTGGATCATGTTATAGTCTTTTTTGTTTTAGGGTTTTTGGGTAAGTTTTGAGTGGACCTCATCTAAGTCCACATAAAAGGTCCATTAGAGTTAATTTTTTAAGAATTATTTAAACTCATTTAACCAAAATTTCAAAGTCATTGATGAATATTACTTCTAAATTTTTTAGTTTTATCATATGAGAGTAATTCTTGCATTCTTTCAATTCTTGAATGAAAATGCGTCTGCCTTATCAAAGATTAAACTAACTTCTTGGCATCATTCTACTCATTTCAATAGTGCTGGTGCATTGGGAAAGATTTCTATTTTGTCACACTCCTATCAGACCTATTTTGGCTTTCCAGGATCAGATCTCAATCTTGATTGTGGGTTGCGTGACCACGTGGTTCACATTAGTTGGTATCAAAGCTAGTGATGCGAACCTTGTGATCACGTGGTCACGCAACCCACAATCAAGATTGAGATCTGATCCCGGAAAGCCGAAATAGGTCTGATATGAGTGCGACACAATGGAAACCTGCCCCAAGGCACCAACACTATTGGAATGAGTAGAATGACGCCACGAAGCCAGTTAATCTTCGATAAGTCAGATTCAGTTCGTTCAAGAACTGAAGAATGCAAGAATCACTCTCACACGTTAAAACTGAAAAATTCAGAATACTAATCATCCAAAGCTGCTGAAATTGTGGCTTACATGAGTTTAAATAGTTCTTGAAAAGTTAACCCTAATGGACCCCTTATGTGGACTTATATGAGGTCTACTCAAAATTGGCCCAAAACCCTAAACTGAAAAGCCCATAAGCTGATCCAAACAAGCCTTGGACCCTAGATCAAAACAAAGTTTTAATTAAGCCCAAACATTAAAGAAAATAATAAAAATAAGTAACTTGTCCTTAAACACCACCAGCCCTTCTTTCCTTGTGTAGCTAGGATGAATAAGGAATCCTTATAAGAAAAGGATTCTGAAACATTAATGAATCCTTGCCACACTAGGAGATTATATTGCAACTCATTAAAGATCCTTGTGGAACTAGGAAATTCCCAAAACCAGCTCCCACATCCTTGGAGGAAAAGAATCCTAATCAAATAGGAAGTCCACAAGTCAAATGGAAGTAAATAACAAAATTCGTACAGCCTCTGTTGACCAGTATTGGGGTGCCTTACCGAACTCCGATTGACCTGCAATTTTAACCCAAGGGAGTAAGATATGTCTGGAGAGTCCACATAAAATATTAGCCCGATCCAACGGTCGGATTGAGAATTATGACTGTTGCCGTAAACCTGGACTGTTGCGCTTTTTACGCCAAAATCCGAATCTGACCTTACTTGGGTTGTATCACAGGGCTGAACCGTATCATTCCCTCCCTCTTCAAGAAGATTCGCCCTCGAATCTTGAATAGCATTAATGGTGACTTCAGTAGCCTCTTGTTTAAGCCTTCGGAATCCCCTTATTGCTAACACCTTTCTCCAACAACACTGTATAGAAGTAGTGACTGACAAGAATTTCAAATAAGCACACCGTACTAACCACTTGCGTGCATACTTTTGAAGGGTAACCACAGCGATTCTCCTTCGTCTTTCATCCTTTTGGCGTTGTACCTCTTTTTCCCATGAAGCTTCAAGATCATAGAATAATCTTCTACACTTGTCAACTTCTCGTTCTAGAACCCCCAAACCATGGCTTAGTATTTCGCATCGTTGATCTACAATCCTCCTCTGTTACCTCTCCCTTAGTGAATACATGACACAGATAGGGGAAAAAAACAAGAAGACGACGACAAGAATAGAGTTTATAGCATGAAGAACATTGATTTAGACTCGAGAATACAAATCTGACTTTTGTTTGGACCAGAACTTACCGAAAAACAAACTAATGCGAGGGTGATGAAAATGACTCAAACAACAACCAAATATCAAAATATGATGATAGTATAATGGCAGGAACGAAATCAACAGAAACAAAACAAGTTTTGAAAGATAACACCAAACAGACCTGTTGCGACAAAACAAGACCTAATTCAGGGAACCTAAAGAAACCGATATCCAAATGACCTCGAATTTAATTTTTATTATTACAATACTATGAAATCACCAAAAATCAATTTATAGGCCGTTCTCTTATTTCTAGGTACCCAAACTCGTATGATCAGTTTGCGGCAGAAGTGATCTTCCAATTAAAACCTCCAGAAGCCAGAATCAAAATATGCCCAAATTCAAGATATGGTGCGATCTCATCCACAATACACATAATATGAAGTTTCAACTGATTCTAAGGTGTTTTTCTTACGGCTCACTAATAGTAGTGTTTCTGCGGCAGAATTGAAACTCGAATTAAAATCTCAAGCAAATAATATCAGAATAAGCCCAACTTTGATATATCATGCGATCCCACCCCCAATAGACTGAATATGAAGTTTAAATTGATTCCGAGGTGGTTTGCTTATGGTTCACCAAGATTTGTGTTTCTGCGGCAAAAATTAAATGATCCTTTAAATTTCAACTAATCACTCTTTTGTCTATTTCTTTCTGATTTTTTTTTTAAACAAACTGATATGATTAGAGACAGTAACAAGATGAAATATAAACTTTTTTTGTTTTTTTTTTTTTGCTTAGATGACACAGACACGAAGAACAAGAAGATGGATGCAAACACTGAAAAACTTAAGGGACACTAAAAAAAACGAAAATAACAGAATGATATGACCTTATTTCGGAGCCTAGCTCTGATACCAACTGATACGAACCTCGTGATCACGTGGTCACGCAACCCACAATCAAGATTGAGATCTGATCCCGGAAAGCCGAAATAGGTCTGATATGAGTGCGACACAATGGAAACCTGCCCCAAGGCACCAACACTATTGGAATGAGTAGAATGACGCCATGAAGCCAGTTAATCTTCGATAAGTCAGATTCAGTTCGTTCAAGAACTGAAGAATGCAAGAATCACTCTCACACGTTAAAACTGAAAAATTCAGAATAATAATCATCCAAAGCTGCTGAAATTGTGGCTTACATGAGTTTAAATAGTTCTTGAAAAGTTAACCCTAATGGACCCCTTATGTGGACTTATATGAGGTCCACTCAAAACTGGCCCAAAACCCTAAACTGAAAAGCCCATAAGCTGATCCAAACAAGCCTTGGACCCTAGCTCAAAACAAAGTTTTATTTAAGCCCAAACATTAAAGAAAATAATAAAAATAAGTAACTTGTCCTTAAACACCACCAGCCCTTTTTTCCTTGTGTAGCTAGGATGAATAAGGAATCCTTATAAGAAAAGGATTCTGAAACATTAATGAATCCTTGCCACACTAGGAGATTATATTGCAACTCATTAAAGATCCTTGTGGAACTAGGAAATTCCCAAAACCAGCTCCCACATCCTTGGAGGAAAAGAATCCTAATCAAATAGGAAGTCCACAAGTCAAATGGAAGTAAATAACAAAATCCGTACAGCCTCTGTTGACCAGTATTGGGGTGCCTTACCGAACTCCGATTGACCTGCAATTTTAACCCAAGGTAGTAAGATATGTCTGGAGAATCCACATAAAATATTAGCTCGATCCAACAGTCGGATTGAGAATTATGACTGTTGCCGTAAACCTGGACTGTTGCGCTTTTTACACCAAAATCCGAATCTGACCTTACTTGGGTTGTATCACAGGGCTGAACCGTATCAGCTAGGCTCTAAAACAAGGTCATATCCTTTTGTTATTTTTGTTTTCTTTTATAGTGTTCCTTTATGTTTTTCAGTGTTTGCATCATTTTTTTTTGGTAAGCTGACTTATGTATTAAAAGAAAATGATACAAAGAATATAATGGGCATACCCAAGATTTACAATGAGGACAGAAACAAAAACCAACAAATGGCTACAGGCTAGCCACAACAAAACAAAAACTTGGACCAACTAGATATGCTAGGGGTACAAAAACAACCAGCTAAACATCAAATTAAGAGTCCATGTTATTGACCCTCCAAAGTCAATGAGCATACCCAAGATTTATAATGGGCATACCCAAGATTTTCAGTGTTTGCATCATTCATCTTCTTATTCTTTGTGTTTGCGTCATCTATAAAGAGAGATTAGATGAAATTTAAAGGATGATTCAATTTTGCTGCAGAAACACAAAGTTTTAGAATATATTCAAACTTCATATTCTGTGTCAGGGGGGGTGAGATCACACCATATATTAAATTTGATCTTATTTTGATATCATGTGCTTTTGAGATTTTTAATTTGAGGTTCAATTCTTCTATAGAAACATAACTCTTAGTGAACTATAGGCAAACACCTCATTATCCATTGAAACTCCATATTCTATTTATTTTGTGTGAGATCACACCACAAATTAAATTTGGGCTTATTTTGATATCATTTGCTTGAGATCTTAATTTGAGGTTCAATTTTACCACAAACTAATCATACAAGGGTTTGGAAATCTAGACATAAGAGAATGACCTATGAAAAAAGCTTTGTTGTTTGTTTTGGTATTAGAATTTCTAAATATTAAAATTGATGTCATTTCAAGATAGTTTGGTCTGGGTTTCAATTCTATTTACGTAAAAAATTGCGTAACATGTTAGATTTGCATGAGTTCCAAAAAACGTGTTCCTTACCATATGTTTTTGTCAAAATCTTGTTCTTTTTATTATAATTGGGTCATTTAGGAGTCAAGTAATTGTCTTCACAAGTATTTTCTTCTTTTTATTTTGTGTCCTCGTTTTGTTCACAATTCATACGAATTTGCATTGCTATTCGCAAAATTATAATCGTAGTTTTTGTTTTGCTTTATTTTCAGTATAATTTATTGATTTTCGAGACTAAAAATTATAATTGGATTGCATTGCGAAGGCTAATGGCTAGTATTTAATTGAAAAATTAATTATTTTTATTATTTTCTTTCATGTTTGGTCTTAATTAATATTTTGTTTTTCAGCTAAGATCTAAGGCTTGTTTGGATCAGGTTATGGGCTTTTCAATTTAGGGCTTTTGGATCAGTTTTGAGTAGAGCTCATGTAAGTCCACATAAGGGGTTCATTAGGGTTAATTTTCAAGAACTATTTAAACTCATGTAATCAATATTTCGAAGCCATTGATGAATATTACTTCTGAATTTTTTAGTTTTAAGGGTGTGAAAGTGATTCTTACATTCTTCAATTCTTGAACGAATTGAACTTGACTTATCAAAGATTAATTGGATTCATTGCGTCATTTTACTCATTCCAATAGTGTTGGTGCCTTTTAAATATTGATTCACAGACGAGAAGTATAAGGATGACCCACAAAGTTAGTTATTCTTCGATAAGGTTGTTTTTCAGTTCTTTATAGAACCAATGAAGGGATAGTATCTCACCAACAACAAAAAGTGCGGCAAACAAGAAGTTTTATTAATTTGAATTGTCTAACCCTTACATAAATGATTATGTATTTATTTATATTGACTCTAGACTTAAAGAAAACCCTAATGGAGCCCTCTTACAAGTGACCCAAATAAGTAATAATAACCCAAAGACTAAGAAGAAAATAATAAAAAATTATAAAAAATCCAAAAATTATCATCTTAAATATGCTACAATTAGATTTTGTCACTCTTAAGAAGTCTCAAATAAACTACGAGGCAATCTGATTTGAAAATTTGTGTTGTTACCCTTTTTTGATGTCCTTGATTAGCTTGGATCTCCTTGTTTAACTTGGACAAATAAGAAAACTAATTTCCTCATTTGTTGTTGAGTTAATTACTTTCCTTTCTAGGTTAAGAAAAGTAGTAAATAATCATCACCTTTTTAGGAACAGTATTTGGCCAACTTCCTTATTTAGGAAAATAAATTGCTGACTTTCTATTCTTGTAGCATTAGGGAAAAAAAAAAAAAGGCTAACAAGGCTGGGATGGGGACATTAGCCACTTGTTCCACACGAATTGGGCTCTTTTTGAACCTGAATTAGATTAATTAAAGGTTGTCCATCATGCTCCTTAAATGTCCCAAGCCCCTCTAGATCCATCTTGCTTCATATGTTCTGAACAAGCTCATTTAATGCTTCTTTAAGCTTCTTTGTCCTAGCTTTTATAATTGGATCCAATTGGCACCTCTAATAAATCATTGGCATAATTATACTTGATGTTGGGCTGATCCTCTTGAAACCAAGAGCCTACAATGCTTTGAGATGGATTAGATGGAATTCCTGTTGGCCATTTATCAACCAACTTAAAACCAATTTGAGATGCAGCTGAAAGTAAGGATGGTTCTCTTCGACTCGGCGGAAGATAAGGCAGAGAATTAGAGCCTGTTCCTTGTCTCCTCCACCGTTGCTGTCACATGATTTTAATTCCATCGCAGTGGCAAACAAAAGCAAAATAGCATCAGGAATGTATGTAACATCCGTGCCAATTATGACTTCAAAACCTCCAGAATGGAGTTCCTTTATGGCTTCTATATGTTCTCTATTTTCCCACCCCAATCTCTTCATAATCCGTTTTGCAAGTGATGGCTGTAGCTTAGAATAAACATTCTGGGCCAATAGTTCAAGTGCTTTTTTGTCC
The DNA here is from genome assembly GCF_005239225.2 of Populus alba. Classification (NCBI taxonomy): domain Eukaryota; kingdom Viridiplantae; phylum Streptophyta; class Magnoliopsida; order Malpighiales; family Salicaceae; genus Populus; species Populus alba. The sequence goes on along the minus strand of NC_133301.1, from coordinate 6,523,833 downwards.
CCATCATTAGCAACTACGAGGTCAGCTGATTTGACCACAACTAATTCTAACACCTTTCCCCCCCTAAACAATAGTTGGATTTCCTTCGAGCACCGAAGTCATCATTCGAGCTGACTCCCAGAGCATCAAGCCTATTGACCTGCAAATTTGCTGATACTCTTTTGACAGAATATTGATCTTGAAATTCTTATCCCTAACTTCAATCACATTTAGAAAAAGAAATGGAAAAAAACATGTTAATGTCATTGAAGTCATATCATTTTTACTAATTAGCATATTACAATACAATAATGCTAAGTGTGCATCATGCTTAGTATAAAACAAAACTCGTGCAGCAAAGATCAAAGATTCTTATACCAAATCTATCAGAAATCCATCAAAACATGAAACAAAAGGTAATATGTGAACCATCCCTCTTATCATTGGAAGGAGAAAATGCCAAACATTTCAGCTGCTGTCGATTCAAAATTGTTTGAAGGGTTCTATAACGTGCTTTTCTTGACATTAGACTTCACATTGTATTGACTCTGGTCTTCCTTGATTGCAAGTTATGATGCAAACTTCTCTTGATTTTATAGGCAAGCATTCCCCAATAACAATGATATTTTCTCAAGAAAATAAAAAAATCAAGTTTGAGAATCTTGGTCAGAGTTAATCTATAACTAAAAACTAGAGGTGTTGAAATTCGCAAATTGACACTAGAAGATCAGTTATACAAAGAACATATTATTAATATTATTAATTTGAATGCCGTTGAAATTCATAGCAAAGAAAACATTGTATAGTCTTAAGATAATCCATATTGGGTTGCAAATCTTTGAGGCTTTTAGCTAACACAAGTTTAATACCTAAAACATTTAATTTGAGCCAAAACAAACATTAATTAAACTTTAAGAACCTAAACTGAAATCTTTTGGTTCAAATAACATTTTAAAATGGCATAAAAACTATGTAAAATATTCTAAATAATACAAGAAAACAATCAGTCCCCAAAACAGTTCTTAGCTTGATTAATTTCCTTTTGTAGTTGGGTTTGACTTGCATAAGAATAATATGTGCTTACCCCACCCCTTTTAAATCTCTTTCCATGCTTTGAACATGCTCCGCCTTAAAATGCTTGATTTTCTTCTCTTGTTTGGTCAAAATAATGTTCTCAAAAGCCTTCCATAATCTCCTTTTAAAGTAATAAAATCTTGGAAAGAGAAGAAAGAAAACAACTAGGAAATTCCAAATCTGGTCGCCTCTTGTTCTCCTTGAAGGAAAGGAATCCTTGCTTATAATGAACAAATAAATAGGAGAATTCACCCCCACATGATGCCACCACGTGGTCTCCATGTTACATATGGAATCCTTATCCAATATGGAGACATGATAATCGCTCTCCAATTCAGTTTTGTAATCGCCCATCATGAATCCAAACTTAACTAGGATTTTTTACAAATCCTTATAGGAGAAGGACCCAACACCCGAATTAATCTTAATCACTTTTAGACCCCATATAGCCCAAGCTCATGCAAATCTACAAGGCCCAAATCACTTTTGAAAGAAACTAACTTCTCCATAATTAGATCGAACCCATCAACACCAACAAAACCCAACCTGGCCGAATGCATTCCAATGTGAAAACCCAACATGGCTGAACCCAATGGAATACAAGCTAAAACCAAAAAAAAAAAAAAAAACCCTACTTGGCCGAATGGTCTTCCCCTTAAACCCAAACTTCCAACTGAAATCCCATCATGAGTAACCCAAGACTGAACCATGGGCTAAACCGTATCAAGTTCTATTACTAATAGAATGTTTTGAGCCAATTGAAAATTAAAATACAATTTGGATCTAACACCTGAAACCAGTCAAAAATAATCTAAAATGATGTTAAAAGAAGAAACTACAAGGAAAAACTTCCACCTATTTTTTTTTTTATGGAGGTTATTCATCCTATTTTATCTAAAGGCACATTTTGACTCATTTTCATCTTGATTTATCATACTAGTTTCTTTTCCTCCAATGTCATGGAGATATAAAATTATCTTACGTGAATAAACCCTAATAGTAAAAATCTTTATTTTTTAAAATTTTGTTATCTTGGAAATTCCTTTATTTTTTTTCTCTTTATACCCAATTATTTAGATATCTAACTCGTTGAGGTTCAATTAGAAAAAGAAATGTTATTTAGGTGAGTTTCTTTATTTGTGTATTTTTTTTCTTTTCAATTTGTTAAGAAATCCTTATGCTTCATAGATCATAGATCCCCATTGTATAAGAAAAAACTGAATCTACTTTCATGACTTCAATTCCGTGCCATCCAATTCTGCTTCTTGGTATACCTCTTGTAATATAGTTTTATGATTGTAATAATAGTTGCTTTTCAAAGTATTTTTTATTTAAAAATATATTAAAATAATATTTCTTTTAAATTTATTTTTTACATCAGTATATTAAAATGATATAAAATCATAAAAAAAATTGAAACAATAAAAATTATGATTCGAACCTCGTGATCACGCAACCCACAATTAAGATTGAGATCTGATCCCGAAAACCCGAAATAGGTCTGATATGAGTGTGACACAATTGAAACCTGCCCCAAGGCACCAACATTATTGGAATGAATAGAATGACGCCACGAAGCTAGTTAATCTTCGTTAAGTCAGATTCAGTTCGTTCAAGAACTAAAAGAATGTAAGAATGTAAAAATCACTCTCATAGGTTAAAACTGAAAAAATTCAGAATAATAATCATCAAAGCTGCCGAAATTTTGGCTTACATGAGTTTAAATAGTTCTTGAAAAATTAACCCTAATGGACCCCTTATGTGGACTTATATAAGGTTCACTCAAAACTGGCCCAAAACCCTAAATTGAAAAGCCCATAACTTAATTCAAACAAGCCTTGGATCCTAGCTGAAAACAAAGTATTAATTAAGCCCAAACAAGCCTTGGACTATAGCTATCAAAATAAAAATAAAGTCCCTAATATTAAATCCTTGTTCTGCCATGAAAATAAGAGAATGAAGTAAAATATTACAGAACTGATTCAAGGCTATTTATAGCCTTCCATACAGCCCTTTAATCCTAGAAACAAAAGAAAAAGGTAGCTACCCATGTTGTTTTCAAGTTTTAGTAGCATTCTTTTGTTTTCTTTGCTGTCCTTACTTCATGCCCCAAATAAGACTGTATTGAACCCCTCTTGCACATGAAAAAGATGTACTAGAGTCTCCTCTTGATACTCCAATGCATTCAATGGCTTTTTCAATGTCTTTGTCTTGGACTGGGTTATTGGACTATTTGGAACATGTAATGGGTCCTTGCTTGTGTTTCTGGTCTAGTCCATGTCAAAATACAAGTTTAGTAAAATTAGTGTAATTTTATCATTGCAGAGTATGAAATTTAAAAATCACGGGCTAGACAAAAGTGTGAGTAGTTCCTCCCATTTTATTTTTTTTTTTTTAAAAAAAAGACTGACTTTCCAAAAGTTTTGTTTTTTTCTCCACGATATTCATCTATTTACCTATTCATCACTTTTTCACGTGACCGATTCTCAACTTTTTTTGCAACACAGGCCATGATATTTATCCTTAAACAAACTTGTCAAGAATTCGTTTTGAAAAAAAAAGAGAGCACGGTGAAAAAGAAGAGGCCAGAGGATAATATAGCTCACTATTCTCCAAAACTAGAATGCCTACAATAACGAATGCACACATTTTTGAGACTTGCAGTGCCATCACTAAAGGTAAGTAAAATAAACTAAAAAATCATTAAAAAAAAAAAACAGTAAAAAAAAGCTAATTATAATTTTTTAAAAACCAACTAATTCGGTTCGGTTTCAGTTTTGTAAGTCTGAAATTAAAAAAATTAAACCATGAAAAAAACTGATTAAACCGATTAAATTTTAAAAAAACCAAACCGGTTTTGTTCAATTTCAATTTTATAAACCTAAAATCGAAAAAACTAAACCAAACCTGATCCAAACCAGAAAAAAAATTGAAAAATAAAAACCAAGCCAAATCTAAAAAAACTGAGACAAACTGAAAAAAACTAATTTTTATTCTAAAATAACTTAATCAAAATTAATTAATTTGAACCAGCTTTAATTCAATTTCATTTTTTTTCAATAATAAAACCGGTTTCATTACTTTTTCTTAATAAAAAACAAACCTAACTAAAAAATTATCATCTCTAGCCACCAACCCACTGATATAAAAGTTTTTCACTAATATGTGGACCTAGTGAATCTTTCCTGTTGACAATGACTAGAGAAGATAAATTATGAACAAGGACAAGAGCCACTGAGGCAACTAGGTATATAATGACTCGTGTATACACACATATATAAACCCATATCTATGCAAACAAATCAACCAAGACAAAAACCATGCAGGAAATTTTTGGATCCAGCTCATTAAATAAATCAACTGAGAAAAAAAAAAAGAAGTGCTTGAAACTCAGCCCCATAAGTGCCAAGATGGAGGATCTAGCACCTGCCAGTCAAATAAGAAGGGAGGTCAAATAAAAAACAGAGGGCTTATCAACCTGCGCAAGGTTTCCCTAGAGCATGGTCACGGAGCAACACATAACTTTATGATGCGAACCTGATGAATATATGGTCAGGTAACCAACATGTAAAAACATTAATTCCTAAAAAGTTAAGTAAATCAGGTTTGATAAGAGTGTGATACAAAGATAACTTGTCCCTAAACACTAGCACTATTTGAAACGGAAACCCCTATATAAAAAATATTGATTTGCGAACAAGAAGTACAAGGATAACACCATGAAGTCAGTTGCTCTTCGAATAGTCATTTTTAGTTCTTTAAGGAACCATGAAAGGAAAATCATCTTACCAACACACACACACAAAAATTGCGGTAAATAAGAAGTTTTATTGATCTAAATTGTCTAATTTACGTGTCTGATTATGCCTTTATTTATACTAACTCTAAACTAATAAACCCTAATGGACCCCCCCTTATATGAACTTATATGAGACCCACTTACAATTAAACCTAAATAATGTAAATAAAACCCTAAACTGAGAAGAAGAAAAATAACAAATAATAAAAATCTGAAAATTACTATATTACATATGCTAGTATCAGATTTGTCACCCTTAAAAAGTCTCAAATAGACTAGGAAATCTGACATGAAGGTAGAATTAATTTTGAAGTCTTCTTTTCTTATTGTAGCTAGGATGAATAAGAAATCCTTGTAAAAAAAGGATTCTGAAACATTTATGAATCCTTGTAAAACTAGGAGATTTCCAAAACAAGATTCCACATCCTTTCAGAAAAAGAATACTAGCCAAATAGAAAGTCCACAAGTCAAAATGAAGTAAATAACAAAATTCGTACAACCTCTGTTAACCCATATAGATCGATGTCTTCCCGAACTTCGATTGACCTAAATTTTAATTTAATATAGGACAATATGTCAGGAGACTCCAAGTAAAATTTCAATCCGATCCGGACGGATTAAGAATTATGACTCTTGTTATAAAACTGGATAATTGTATATTTTATATTAAAATCTAAATTTAACTTTACATGGATCGTATCAGGAACATTTGACTATAGAAGAAAAAAAGTGAGTTTCCATCACAATTATCAATTATCTGGATAGACAATAAGTTGATAATTACAATTACAAAAGGTATTTACCTTGAGAACTTTTTTAATGTTTTGTAAGACTAGAGGCATTTACTTAGGTGAAACTGCAGCTGACACAAATATCTACTTAAAAAGTCAGAAAGGTGAATAAAGGACCAAGAACTTGAGATGTACGAAAAAAATTCTGAATAAGAAACTTAGGACAGCAATTATCAATCATGAACTTGAACAAAGTGACATCATTCTATCATGCAAACATTATAGACGTAATTTTAAATTAAATACCACTGTCACAATCTCAATTGAAGATGGAGGAATCTCGCTGCTCAAGGCATCAACAGTCAGATCACATACGAATGCCCTAACATAGGTCGCTAAGAAGTCTTCGTGTCTGCAACAAGCAATAGAAATTCACAACTTGACCGGCTGAGGCTAAAAATATGGATTACAATTTGACTGTAAAATAACAAATGCCGAACAGATCGATTGAGTTAAGGTAAAATTTGCCAAGCTTCATATGCAATCCAAATAAAACATAATGCTCACCAAGATCAAGTCAATATTTCATCAATTTATAAACTAAACTCACAGTCCTAAGTTCAGCGCATGGAAATTGAAGCTAAAACATTTTGTCAAATTCATAATATCAATCTCAAAGAAAGAAATAAGTGATCTTGCAAGACTTTATGGATCAATGCTTCCTTGATCCTAGTAATGTATGCAATCATGCCTAATCATACAAAAGTCAACTTCAATGTAATCGATCATACTTTCTTTATAGTTGAGACATAGATGAAAAGAAAAATTATGGTTCACCATATTCAGAGAGAGAGGGCGGGAGCTTGTGCAAGAAGAGTAATGATAAAAGAGTCAATATTTGTTGCCATAAGTAATGGTAGAAAACTGCACTTGTAGTAATTAATGATACGAACCAAGTCAAATCTGAATTTAACCTTTAAATATATATTGACTAGTTTTATGAAATCAAAAAATATCTCTTAAATTATATATCAGAACAAGTTAAAACTTTACAGGGAGCCACAAGACACTTGGAATTATATTTTGATAAGTTTTCATGTCAAATAGAGTTAGGAAATATATTATTTCAGATGGTCTAATTTAGACAAATCTTGTCAAATCTGTCAGTCTATACTTTTGTGTATTGTTTGGGACATATCTGGAGCTATAGGTAGAATTTTATTGCAATTCAAGTTGGGCTGGAAACTACATACCTCAAGTTTTGCAACCATATATAGGAGACCCAGTAATTCATCCAAACGAGAGAGAACAACATATTAAAAGTCAGGACTGAAAAAATATGCCAATAATGTATAAAAATTCAAGATTCAGACTACATGGAAGAATTTTGGCATGACAACTTTGTTTTGATTATCCTATTTTATTTATTTATTTAATGTTGAATAATTATTATTTTTAATTTGGGTTTGTTTTGGCCTATTAGAAATTGTATAAGAGTTCATTTCATTATTGGACTTATGTTAGTTGATTACTAATTTACACCCATTAGCTTGTAACTCAAAAGGGGTCTTTTCAAGTTAGTTAGAGGATTATATTGTGGTTTTTTAGGTGAAAATTTGAGCATTAAGTTGGAGAATAAATATGAGTTTTTATTTTGTTTGTTTATGGCAAAACAACCTTTCTTTGTAGGAACAAAGATCATACACTGACTTATCGAAGATTAACTAGCTTCGTAGCGTCATTCATATATATAGGGTTCTTCGATACAAGGTTATCTTTAGGTTCTAGTCTATTTCCAATATCTTTGGTTTTTAGGTACAAGGTTACCTTTGAGTCAAGGTTCTGTCAAACTTGATTTTCAACTTTTTGAGTTGTTATATGCTTCGTTAAGGGTTGCTTGACCACGTGATCAAGAGGTTCGCATCAATTGGTATTACAACTAAGCACTAAAAATCAGTTTGTATCCTTTATTTTCTTCTTATTAATTTCAGCTTTTTTAGGTTTAGTTGTCTTTGATTTGGTTTTCGATTATTTTATATCTACAGTTTAGTGTTTTGCATCTAAGATTCCTTAAAAAAAAAAAGGTTTCATTTTAGTTTGTTTTTGTCTCATAACATGGCAGTAGCATAAAAAGTAAGGAAAACATCCAAAAGTCACTTTTGTCAAATTTGCCACAATACACAAATAACGGAGAATTCAGACCAAACTAATTCAGAAAATTATCAAATTTTATATACTAGTTTTAAGAGTCCAAATCACATGCCATATATAATTTGAGCTCATTTGAAGATTATTTGCTATAGTAATCAAGGTCAGGATTAAAACTTGTCAGATTCGTATTAGAAGGAGATCTCAGGTCAAATACATTTAGAAATTTCTTAAATTGTATATACTGAGTTTTGAGGTTCTAATCACACTCCACATAAAATCTGAGGTTATTTGGAGTTCTATTGCTATAGGAACTAAATTCAGAATTAGAACTTAACAGGTCTAATTTGCATAAGTAATTCAAACTTATTTTGCTGCTGTTAATTATGGCAGTATAATAACATAATTATTGGTATATTTATTTTTCATTTAATTTTTTATATATATAACCATTGCATTGTTTTTCTTTCGCATCTTAAAAAACATCTATTTTTTGTACAAATTCACTTGTTACTCGCGAAATTATAATTCTAGTTTGTTCTTTGCTTGTTTTCATGTTTTTATTTCTTCTTTACTCATATACACATATTGGATACGCTGCTATGACTATTATATTTGGTGTTGAATTTAGCTTTGCAAGTTTCGAAGAAAAGTGAGACAAGAAGAATAAGATGTAGCAAGCATATTTGAGTGAAAAACCTATATTTTAATGAAACACGAGACGGGTGTAAATACATGGGGGAGTGGGTAAGGAATATATATTTCTTATCAACCAACCAATTTTCAAATTCAAAGACGTTGAAAGCAAGCATCAACATGGCACCACATAGAGGAGACAATGAAATTGTAACCACTAGGTGGTGTGCTAGATGGGTTTTTGAAAATAATCCAACACATGTGCTAGCATTTTATCAAAGCAAGCTTAATAGGCAACATGCTATCAAAGTACCTTTTGAACTATTTCTTTAATAAAATAATTAACTACACTGAATTATTTTTATTTGATATTTATTTCATTTATAATCTGTAAGTCATGCGGACACCTTACTCAGAAGAAAGATTGGTCATTGCTCTAGTTGTTCGCACTGACGGGATGAACATATAAGCAGTAGTGGTCCCATTAACATGTTTTGAGATGGTCGAGCTAGATTGGCCGGATCGGGTAACGCAACAGTTTGGATATAGACAACACATTCTAGTTGATAATAATAATAGTGATGATTATGACTGGTTAGGTCGGCATAGTATTTATGGTTGGTGTTGATTTTAGTTTCGCAAGAGTCGAAGAAAGGTAAGACTAAAGGAAAAGGACACAGCAAACATATTTGAGTTAAAAACAAGAGAAGTGTGAACACATGAGGGAGTAAGTAAGGGATATATATTTCTTGTCAACTAACCAATTTTCATATTCAAAGATGTTGAAGGCAAGCGACAACATGACACCATAGAGAGGAGACAATTAAATTATAACTCAATTACGCTTTATGATGCAGACCTCGTGATCATGTCAAGATTGAGATCTGATCTCGGAAAGCCGAAATAGGTCTATAGGAGTGTGACACAATGAAAACCTACTCTAAGGCACCAACACTATTGGAATGAAGTTGAATGATGCCATGAAGCCAGTTAAATCTTCAATAAGTCAGATTTGTTCCGTTCAAGAAATAAAGAATGCAAGAATTACTCTCACACATTAAAACTAAAAAATTCAGAAGTAATATTCATCAATGGCTGCTAAAATTTTGGTTACATGAGTTTAAATAGTTCTTGAAAAAGTAACCTCAATGGACCCCTTATATGGACTTATATGAGGTCTATTAAAAACTTATCCAAAAACCCTAAACTAAAAAGCTCATAACCTTGTCCAAAGACGCCTTGGATCCTTGCTGAAAATAAAGTATTAATTAAGCCCAAACAAGTCTTGGGTTGTAGCTAACAAAATAAAATAAAGCCCCTAATATTAAATCCATGTTCTGCCATGAGAAGAAGAGAAGGAAATAAAATATTACATAACTAATTCAAGGCTTATTTATAGCCTTCCATGCAACCCATTAATCCTAGAACCAAAAGGAAAAGGTAGCCATCGATATTGTTTCTAAATTGTAGTAGGATTCTTTTGTTTCCTTTGGTGTCCTCACCTCATGGCCCAAGTAATGTTGTATTGGGCTCCTCTTGCACATGGATAAAATGTACTAAGTCCTCCTCTTGATACTCTAATGTACCTTTCCATTCTGACTTGGTTGAAACCTTTAAAACCAATGCATTCAATGCCTCTTTCAATGCCTTTGTCTTGGATCGAGTCATTGGACCATTTGAAACATGTAATGGGTCCTTGCTGGTGTTTCTAAGCTGGTCCACATCATATTATGACTTAATGGATGGATCGAATGGCCAATAAATTTGGAGATACATTGGATAGGTTAGAGAAACAACATGTTAATGATCATGGTAGGGTTCAAATTAGGCCTGCAAGAAGAGAATTTAATGTTAGGATGGTTGTTAGGCGAGTTAACACCAATGTGAATGAATTTGTGGTTAATAATTAAGACATGAGTGATGTTGATTTGAATATGTATCTATAAGATAAGGGGAATGTTTTGGACAGTAGTGGAATTGTTAGTTTGTAGGGGAAAGATATAGTGATAATTTTGGTCAGAGGGGGTAATTATAGGTATTGGGACCATAATACTAAGTTAGGTGAAGGTTTGGGTACAATTAGTTGAAAATAACGGCTTTTCATGGGAAGAATGATCTTGAAGTTTATTTAGAATGAGAGAAGGTGGAGTGGATTTTTTAGTGTCACGATTATTTGGAACCCAATCAAGCTTGTTGAGATTGCTTTTATTGAATATGCCATTATGTGGTAGGGTCAATGAGTGACAAACCAAAGGAGGAATTATGAGAGGCAAGTCCATATTTGAGATATGAAATCCCTTATGATGACGAGATTTGTGTCTAGGAACTATTATAGAGAATTATATCAAAGCTTATAGAGTTTGAATCAAGGTACAAAAAGTATAGCTATGATTCAAGCTAAGTGTTAAAGAGGATAAGGAGGCTACAATGACTAGATTCATTAATGATCTTAATCATGATATAGCTCATATTGTGGAGTTGCATCATTATGTGGAATTGAAAGAGATGGTTCCATATGGCCATTAAGATGGAGAAACAATTTAAACAAAAGGGTACCATACAAAAACATCAACCATTAGTGATGTGGACCAACCCAAAAACACCAGCAAGGACCCATGACATGTTCCAAATGGTCCAATGACTCAGTTCAAGACAAAGACATTGAAAGAGACATTGAATGCATTGATTTTGAAGGTTTCCACCAAGTCAGAATTGAAAGGTCCATTGGAGTATCAAGAGGAGACCCTAGTACACATCTTATTCATGTGCAAGAGGGATCTAATACAATCTTATTTGGGCCATGAAGTGAGGACAGCAAAGGAAACAAAAGAATCCTACTACAACTTATAGCCTACCTTTTCCTTTTGTTTCTAGCATTAAGGAGCTGCATGGAAGGCTATAAATAAGCCTTGAATCAGTTCTGTAATATTTTACTTCATTATTTTCTTCTCATGGCAGAACATGGATTTATATTAGGGGCTTTATTTTATTTTGTTAGCTACAGTGCAATGCTTGTTTGGGCTTAATTAATACTTTGTTTTCAATTAGGATCCGAGGCTTGTTTGGATTAATGGGTTTTCAATTTAGGGTTTTGGGTCAGTTTTGAGTGGACCTCATATAAGTCCACATAAAGGGTCCATTACGGTTAATTTTTCAAGAACTATTTAAACTCATGTAAGCCAAAATTTTGACAGCTTTGATGTTTATTACTTCTAGATTTTTAGTTTTAACGTGTGAGAGTGATTCTTGCAATCTTCAATTCTTGAACAAACTGAATCTGACTTATTGAAGATTAACTGGCTTTATGGCGCCATTGTACTCATTCCAATAGTGTTTGTGTCTTGGGGCAAGTTTCCATTATGTCACACTCTTATTAGACCTATTTCAGCTTTCTGGGATCAGATCTTAATCTTGATTGTGGGTTGCGCGACCACTTGATCATGAGGTTCGCATCAGTTGGTATCAGACCTAGGCTTCAAAACAAGGTTATCCTTTTGTTATTTTTGTTTATTTAAGTGTTCCTTTAAGTTTTTCAGTGTTTGTGTCCATCTTCTTGACCTTCGTGTCTATGTCATCTAAGCAAAAACAAAAAGGGTTATATTTCATCTTGTTACTATCTCGAATCATATCAGTATATTAAAAAAAATAGAGAGAGAGAGAGAGAATAGTTGAAATTTGAAGGATCATTCAATTTGTGCCGCAGAAACACAATTCTTGGTGAACCATATGAAAACCACCTTGGAATCAATTGCAACTTCATATTCAGTATATTGGGGGTGAGATCGCATCATATATCAAATTTGGCCTCATTCTGATATTGTTTGCTTAATGTTTTAATTTGAGGTTCAATTCTGCTGCAGAAACACTACTCTTAGTAAACCATAAGCAAACCATCTTAGAATTAATTGAAACTTCATATTCTATGTATTGAGGATGAGACCGCACTGTACATTAAATTTGGGCTTATTTTGATATCAACTTCTAAAGGTTTTATTTGGAGGTTCAATTCTATCGCAAATTGATCATACAAGGGGTTTGAGTACCTAGTGATGTGCCGTGAATGATTTGAAAATCGGCAACAATGATTCTAACGAAAATGGATGAAGGATGGGTCTGGTTGTGTTGTCTTTCTTTTGGTATTTAGGCTGGATTGTAGTGATTTGAAAAGTAAATAAAATGGAGGATAGACTAGAATGATACTTTGATAAGTCGATCTGGACGCCACAAAGATCAATCTAGGATTTCGACGCCACACTCTTTGTGATTGAAGAGTGATAAGTCAGGTAGGGTTCTTCACAAAACGAATTTGGAAGAACAGCTCTTAATTCTCTGAATTAAGTTTTTTCAAATCTTGGCTAAAAGTGTTTATTTCATATTCTGATACATATTTATCTTTGGAACATCCCTCCAAAGTTAGGTGAATTCAACATGACAGAAGTCAAGCCTAAAAACTAGACTTTTAATAAAGCAAGTAGACATTTAACTAACACACGTTTTTTGTTGACATTTCTAAAACATATGCAGACGAAATTTAAAACAGCCATAACTTTTGACACAAAAGTCCAATGCACTCATGGTTGGACAATATAGAAAGATCACGTTCTGAACTTGAATTTTACCTACATAAATCTTGTTTTCACATGCATTGGATGACTTCAAATTCGGGTTCAAATCCATCTACTGTTCTGACCGTAAACAGCATCAATTCCTTCACTTGCATTATCAATCCAAATACAAGTAGCCCAGCATGAAAAGAACCATTAAGGGCTTTTCCCATCTCCAAGTTCCAATTGTAGGCAAATAAGCACCCTTGAACCAATTTCAAACTGATTTGCTAATTTTTTAACTCCGACGCAGCTTCAATCATTGCAATTTGATTCGTCAAGGCCCGTTGTAGTTGTTTCGCTCTCGCTCTTGTCATTGGACCTTCTGAATCCTCTTGCATATTAGATTCAGCTTTACGAGATGGATTATAATTCCCATGATGCACATCATCAGCCCCGGGTTGAAAATGATTTGTCCTCAAATCAGAATCGTCATCATCATCCAAGTACGGAGATAAGTCTTTCACATTAAAAGTAGCTGATACGTTGTAATCACCAGGAAGATCTACCTTATACGCATTGTCATTCACCTTCTCTATAATACGAAATGGACCGTCAGCTCTTGGCATCAACTTGGACTTACGTTTGCTTGGAAATCTGCCCTTGCTAATATGAATCCAAACAAGATCTCCAGGTTCAAACCTGACCATCTTTCGCCCCTTGTTAGCTTGTTTAGCATACTTTGTTGTTTTCTCCTCAATATGTAGTCGAACCTGCTCATGTAGTTTCTTCATCAATTCTGCCTTTCTAATTCCATCCATAGATGTCCTCTCATCAATTGGAATATGAACAAGATCAATAGGAACACAAGGATTAAAGCCATACACAACCTCAAATGGTGAAAATTTTGTAGCCCCATGCACACTACGATTATATGCAAACTCCACAATCGGCAAACAAGTATCCCAACTCTTCAAATTCTTATGTATAACAGCTCGTAACAAAGAAGATAAAGTTCGGTTTACTACCTCAGTTTGTCCATCAGTTTGTGGATGACATGCCGTACTGAAAAGTAACTTTGTTCCAAGTTTCCTCCAAAGAGTCTTCCAAAAGTGGCTTAAGAACTTTGTATCACGATCAGAGACAATGCTTTTAGGAATTCCATGCAAACGAACAATCTCTTGAAAAAACAAATCAGCAACATGTACTGCATCGTCAGTTTTCGTACAAGGAATGAAATGGGACATTTTTGGAGAATCGATCAACCACCACCATTATTGAATCCTTCCCACGTTGTGTTCTCGGTAGTCCAAGTACAAAGTCCATGCTAATGTCCATCCATGGTTGCTCTGGAATAGGCAGTGGCATATAGAGTCCATACGCATTCTCTTTACCTTTAGCTCTCTTGCAAATAGCACATCTTTCAATCACCTTGTGTACATCCCGTAACATGCTGGGCCAAAAAAAATGTTCTTTCAGCAGCTCATAAGTCTTCTTCTCCCCAAAATGACCACTAAGACCACCACTATGAGCCTCTCGCACAAGCAACTCCCGTAACGAACCTGAAGGAATACACATTCTGCCCATTTTGAACAAGTAACCTTCATGCATAAAGAACCCATCACAAGCTCCCTTTGCACATTCGGCAACCACATTAGCAAAGTAGGAATCATTGGCATACTGATCCTTCACCTGTTCAAAACCCATCAGCCTTGCATTCAACATAGAGATCAGTGCGTACCTCCTAGAAAGAGCATCAGCAACCACATTAACTTGCCCTTTCTTGTACTTTATGACATAAGGAAATGACTCCATGAACTCCACCCATTTAGCATGTCTTCGATTCAACTTGTTTTGCCCCTTAAGATACTTCAAGGCTTCATGATCAGTATGTATAACAAATTCTTTAGGCAACAAGTAGTGCTGCCATACCTCCAGAGCCCGAATCAAAAGCATAGAACTCCTTGTCGTAAATAGAGTAGTTCAAACGCGCTCCATTTAACTTTTCACTGAAGAATGCAATCGGTCTCTTTTCTTGCATCAAAACAGCACCAATTCCAACCCCGGAAGCATCGCACTCTATTTCGAATGTTTTAGCAAAGTCTGGAAGTGCTAAAACTGGAGCTGTACACAACTTTTCCTTAATTAGCTCGAAAGCTTTCTGCGCATCTTCACTCCATCTAAACTCCTTCCCTTTTTTCAAGCATTCTGTCATAGGAGCAACAATAGAGCTGAAGTCTTTCACAAATCGCCTGTAGAAAGAAGCTAAACCATGGAAACTCCTCACATCAGTGATACTAGCAGGTTTTGGCCAGTCTCGAATTGCCTCAATTTTCTCCTCATCAACTCTAACTCCCCTGCTAGAGATAATATATCCAAGAAACACGACACTTTCTTTACAGAAGTAACACTTTGTGAGTTTCCCATACAACTTAGAATCTTGCAAAGTCTCAAACACAACTCTAAGATGCTTCACATGATCATCAAAGGTCTTGCTATACACCAGGATGTCGTCAAAATATACTACAACAAACAGCCCAATATACTTCCTCAAAACATGATTCATAAGCCTCATAAATGTACTAGGCGCATTAGATAACCCAAACGGCATAACCATCCATTCATATAACCCCTGTTTAGTTTTAAATGCTGTTTTCCATTCATCTCCCTCTTTCATTCTAATTTGGTGATAGCCACTCATCAAATCGACTTTAGAAAACAATGCAGCACCATGCAACTCATCAAGCAAATCATCAAGTCTGGGTATAGGAAATCGATACTTAACTGTTATTTTGTTGATAGCGCGGCTATCCATGCACATCCTCATGGTACCATCTTTCTTTGGTACAAGCAAAAGTAGGTACGGAACATGGACTAAGTGATTCTCGCACATAGCCCTTCTCTAAGAGCTCACCGACCTGCCTTTGAATCTCTTTCGCTTCCTCTGGATTACATCTGTATGCTGGTCTATTAGGAAGTGAAGCTCCCGGCACCAAATCAATTTGATGCTCAATACCACGAATAGGTGGTAATCCTTTAGGTAATTCATCTGGAAACACATCTTTAAATTCTTCAAGTAATTCCTTAATCTGTCTTGGTAAGTCCAATCCTTCTACTTGTAGTAGTTGCTTTGCCCAGACCATGAAAACAATCCCTGTTGTGGCTAATGCTTGTTTGATGTCTCCTTTTTTGGCTAACAACAGCCCCTTTCGTGATGTCACCTCCTTTTGTTGGCTTCGTAACTGATCCTCTCTAACTTGTTGAGAACTCAGTGGTAACAAGTTCACCTTCTTTCCATTCAGCATAAAAGAATAAGTGTTCTTTCGTCCATTGTAGGTCACATCCTTATCAAACTGCCATGGACGACCCAGCAACAAATGGCTAGCTGACATTGGTGCAACATCACATAAAACCTCGTCATGATAGGTTTTAATGGAAAAAGGTACACGAACTTGCTTTGTCACCCGAATCTCCCCATTCTCATTCAGCCATCGCAAACTATAGGGTCTGGGATGTGGAAGGGTATTTAAACCCAATTTCTCCACCAAGGTAGTTGACGCAACATTAGTGCAACTTCCATTATCAATGATCATCCCGCACACCTTATCTCGAATCTGACATCGAGTATGAAAGATGTTCTCGCGTTGCTCATCACTAACGTCAATTTGTGCATTCAGAACCCGTTGAACAACCAACAAATCTCCCTTCACTGGTTCGAAATCCTCTTCTTGTTCAGCCACTTGTACCTGATCTTCGTCTTCAGTTTCAACCTCATCTCCACTGATCAGCTCTCCATGATCCCCATGCAAAATCATCACCCTTTTATTTGGACATTCCGAAGCAATATGCCCATGTCCCAAGCACTTGAAGCACTTGATGTCCCGAGACCTCCTAGGGTGTTGAGGTTCTGTCACCTTCTCCTTTCCCTTCAAAGAATCAAAACTGGTATTCCCCTTGCTAAACTCCACCTTCTCATCTCGTTTAGGCGTGCTCCATGTTCGTGTAGGCGTAGAAACAGCCCTTGTCGCGCTTGACGTAGTTACACTAGTTCGGACACCTCCTCGTCTCTGCTGCCTCTCTACTCGGGTTGCAAGCTTTATAACTTCCTCAAGGAAGATGTACGGTTGTAACTCAACAACATTAGCTATATCCTTCCTCAACCCTCCAAGAAATCTAGCTATTGTTTGCTCTTGAGGTTCCATCAATTCACATCGAATCTGCAGCAATTCAAACTCTTTCACATACTCTTCCACAGTCAAAGATCCCTGTCGCAAAGTCTGAAGTCTGATGTATAGCTCCTGTTTATAGTAATCAGGAACAAATCTCTTCTTCATCACTCTTTTCATAGTTGCCCATGTTGTAATCTCCTCCTCTCCATCCCTTCTCCTCTGAATCTTTACGTTTTCCCACCATAAAAGAGCATAATCTGTAAACTCAAGTGCTGCCACCTTGCACTTCCTTTCTTCAGAATATTCATACCATTCAAACACCTTTTCAACCTTCTGAATCCACTCCAAGTATTCCTCAGGTGAACTACTTCCTCTAAACGGTGGAATCTTAAGTTTGAGACCATTAGGAGGATTATAATTCTGCCTTCTTGGTCTGACCCTATCATCAGCCTCATCATCCCCATTTGGATCTTCGTCATCTTCTATAATATCATTTCGTGGCACCCTAAGTGCTTGCCTTGGTTGGGGTTGCAAATTATTTCTTTGCATCCTTTGCATAAGGGTATTCAACTGTTCACGAATTCCAGTCATCTCATCCCGAATCTCAGCATGAGATCGTTGTAAGCCCATGACCTGTGCATGTTCCAAACTTAACCCTCTTGGCAAATCTTCTTTATCTCCAGCCATAGTTAAGTCTGTCAACCTCAATTCCAGCAAACCTTTCTTCTTGTTGTTGTTGTTGTTTTTGGCTCCTGTCTTAGATCACAACTGATGCTCTGATACCAGATGATGTGCCGTGAATGATTTGAAAATCGGCAACAATGATTCTAACGAAAATGGATGAAGGATGGGTCTGGTTGTGTTGTCTTTCTTTTGGTATTTAGGCTGGATTGTAGTGATTTGAAAAGTAAATAAAATGGAGGATAGACTAGAATGATACTTTGATAAGTCGATCTGGACGCCACAAAGATCAATCTAGGATTTCGACGCCACACTCTTTGTGATTGAAGAGTGATAAGTCAGGTAGGGTTCTTCACAAAACGAATTTGGAAGAACAGCTCTTAATTCTCTGAATTAAGTTTTTTCAAATCTTGGCTAAAAGTGTTTATTTCATATTCTGATACATATTTATCTTTGGAACATCCCTCCAAAGTTAGGTGAATTCAACATGACAGAAGTCAAGCCTAAAAACTAGACTTTTAATAAAGCAAGTAGACATTTAACTAACACACGTTTTTTGTTGACATTTCTAAA
This sequence comes from Populus alba, assembly GCF_005239225.2. NCBI lineage: Eukaryota > Viridiplantae > Streptophyta > Magnoliopsida > Malpighiales > Salicaceae > Populus > Populus alba. The sequence goes on along the minus strand of NC_133301.1, from coordinate 6,505,499 downwards.
ACATATGCAGACGAAATTTAAAACAGCCATAACTTTTGACACAAAAGTCCAATGCACTCATGGTTGGACAATATAGAAAGATCACGTTCTGAACTTGAATTTTACCTACATAAATCTTGTTTTCACATGCATTGGATGACTTCAAATTCGGGTTCAAATCCATCTACTGTTCTGACCGTAAACAGCATCAATTCCTTCACTTGCATTATCAATCCAAATACAAGTAGCCCAGCATGAAAAGAACCATTAAGGGCTTTTCCCATCTCCAAGTTCCAATTGTAGGCAAATAAGCACCCTTGAACCAATTTCAAACTGATTGCTAATTTTTAACTCCGACGCAGCTTCAATCATTGCAATTTGATTCGTCAAGGCCCGTTGTAGTTGTTTCGCTCTCGCTCTTGTCATTGGACCTTCTGAATCCTCTTGCATATTAGATTCAGCTTTACGAGATGGATTATAATTCCCATGATGCACATCACCTAGACATAAGAGAACAACCTATAAATTGAGTTTTGTTGTTTTTTTAGTATTATAATACTAAATATTTAATTTGAGGTCATCTCAAAATCGTTTGGTCTGGGTTTCAAAACTATTACATATAAATTGCGTAACAAGTTAGATTTGCATCAAGTTTCAAAACATGATCCTTACTATTTAGTTTTGTCTAAATATTTTTGTTTCTATTATATTTGGGTTATCTAGGAGTCAAGTAACTATTTTTGCTAATATTCGCTTCTGTTTTATTTCGTGTCTTCGTTTCATCAACAATTCTTACAAATTTGCATTGCTACTCGCGAAATCATAATCATAGTTTTGTTTTGCTTTGTTTTCAGTATATTTATTGATTCTTGAGTCTGAAAATTATTATTAGAGTGCACTGCGAAGGCTACTAACTTTGATTTGTTGATTTCAATTCCTAAAGAAAGTAAACTGTGAGGTAAAAGCCATAATAAGCTTATTAGAGTGAAAAGCTTTGATTTTTTTTGTGTGATACACGAGAGGTGTGAGGATATACTTTGTGCTACTAACCAAATTTTGTGGATTCAAAGATGTCTGAAAACAACGAATCAGTGACATAAAACACTGACGTAGCTTTCCAATTACGAGCCATAGGCCAGTAACTTGAGCTGTTGTCTAGGACGTACAAGGATCTGAAAGATGTGGTGAATTCGATAAAGCAACATAATAGTGGGGCTGATTGCCGAGGAAATACGGTCCGTATGACCGTATGGAATGTCAGATCTGATGTTGAAGAGTTTGTTGATGAAAACGCAGATGCGGGTGAAGATGACTGTGAATTTCTGTGGACTAGGTACTTATGAAGATATGGATGGGGACTTGGACACTATTAAACTAAAAATTCCTAATTTTTAAGGTAAAAAGATCCCGAGGCTTATTTGGAGTGGGAGAAAAAGGTATATTGGATTTTTTTTTATTGCCATAGCTATTCTGAACAAAAAAAGATGAAATTGGTGATAATTGAGTTTACGGAGTATGCATTGATTTGGTGGGATCAGATTGTGATCAATAGGAGGAGGAATGGGGAGCGACCCGTTCAGACATGGGGGGAGATGAAAGTCTTAACGAGTAGATGATTTGTGCCAAACCACTATTACAAAGACTAATATCTGAAGCTCTAAGGTCTGAATCAAGGTTATAAGACAGTAGATGAATATCACAAAGAGATGGAGATAACAATGATTCGGGCCAATGTTGTTGATGATAGATAAGCCACCATGGCTAGATTTCTAAATGGGTTGAATCGGGACATTGCCAATGTGGTTGAGCTATAACACTATGTGGAGCTAAAGGACATGGTTCAAATGGCTACGAAGGTGGAGAGACAACTTAGAAAGGGGCATGCTTGGCCAGCGTTTAATTCGGGTTCTTCATCATCTTAAAAGCCAAATCTAAAGAGAGAGGGTATTGTCCGACCGAGCTCCTTTGTTCCTTCTATAACGGAACCACCAAAGGCTAAACTTGATGTCCCTATTGATGCTAAAGATAAATTTGAAACTCAATCTAAACGTACTCGTGATGTTAAATGTTTCAGGTGTCAGGGACATGAACATTATGCTTTAGAGTGTCCAAACAATAGAATCATGATGATTAGAGATAATGGTGATATGGAATTTGAAAGTGACAGATCTGATTGTGAAAGCATACCAGCATTGGAGGATAGTGATTGGGATCAATTAGCATTACCGGTTGAGGAGTCCTTGGTTATAAGATTATATTGCAGCTCATTAAAGATCCTTGTGGAACTAAGAAATTCCCAAAACCAGCTGCCACATCCTTGTAGGAAAAGAACCATAACCAAATAGGAAGTCCACAAGTCAAATGAAAGTAAATAATAAAATTCGTATAGCCTATGTTGACCAGTATTGCGGTGCCTTCCCAAACTCCAATTGACCTGAATTTTTAACTCAAGGTAGGCAAACATGTCTGGAGAGTCCACATAAAATGTTACCCTGATCCAATGGTTGGATTAAAAATTATGACTGTTGCCGTGAACCTGGATTGTTGCGTTTTTTATGCCAAAATCCGAATTTGACCTTACTTGGGTCATATCACAAGGCTGAACCGTATCAAATTGTAAGTGGGCCTCATAAGGAGGGTCCATTAGGGTTTATTTTAGTTTAGAGTCAGTATAAATAAGGACATAACCAAACATGTAAGGTTACACAATTTTCAGATCAATAAACTTCTTTTGCCGCACTTGTTTTGTGTTGGTGGGATAATTTCCCTTCCTTAGTTCTCTAAAGAACTGAAAACAACTTATCAATGAACAACTGGTTTCACGGCATCATCCTTATACTACTCGTTTGCAAATCAGATTAGTTGGGTGGGGGTTTTCCGTTTTCAATTATGCTGGTGCCTAGGTATAAGTTATCTTTATGTCAAACTCCTATCAAACCTGATTTATTGGCTTTTCGGGAATTAGTGTCTTTACGTGTGGTTTGCGTGATCATCTAATCACGAGGTTCACATCAATGGAGTTAAGGAATAGATTACTTTAAAGTATTGAATTTATTAGACAAAACTTGTTAAATTTGTCAAACTAGACCTTCGCAACATATTTGGAGTATAAATAAAAAAGTTTCTATGATTTAAGTTAGGCTAGAAACTAGACGTATCAAGCTTTCCAACCATATATGGTAGGCATAATAATTCATCCAAATGAGAGAGAACAATGTGTTTTAAGTTAGGATAAAAAAATCTATCAAAATATGCGAAAATTGAAGATTTGCACTCCATGGAGGAATTTTGGAATGAAAACTTTGTTTTTATTATCCTATTTTATTTATTCATTTAATGTTGAATAATTATTTTTAATTTTAATTTGTTCTAGCTCGTTAGACAATGTTTAGGAGTTTATTTATTATTGGATTTATATTAGTTGATTACTAGTTTAGGCTCATTAGACTGCAACCCAAAAGGGTACATTAAAGGAGACTTTATTATGTTTTTTTAGCTGCAAATTTCAGTAGTAAGTTGGAAAAATTCCCTGATAAGTGTTGGAATAAAAATGTTTATTTAATTTTTTTCGAGTTGGAGAATAATCGTGAGTTTTTCCTTATCCCAACACTCATCAAGGAATTTTTTTCAACTTGTTATTGAATTTTACAGGTAAAAAAACATAATATAGTCTCCATCTTTTGGGTTGCAAGCTAATGATCTTAAAATAGTAATCAACTAACATAAGTTTAATAATAAAATAAACCAATAAACATTGTCTAATGGGTTAGAACAAACTAAAATTAAAAATAATTATTCAATATTAAATAAATAAAATAGGATCTTTATTCCAAACTTCCTCCATGTAGCCTGAATCTTTAATTTTCGTATATTTTTTTGTAGATTTTCAGTCTTAACTTCAAACATATTATTCTTTCTCATCTGGATGAATTATTAGGCCTATCATATATGGTTAGAAACCTTGAGATGTCTAGTTTCCAACTCAACCTGAATCACAACAAAATTCCACTTGTAGCTCTTGATATGTCCAAAACCCTACACGAAAGTCTAGAGGGACAGATTTGACAAGATTTGTCTAGTAAATTTGACCATATAAAATAATATGTTCTCGAACTCCATTTGACCTGAACATTTACCGATATATTTTAAGGTCAAATTTAGACCTATCTTGGTTCGTATCAATCATACTAAGGTGTTAGTCAGCCGAGTTATTTGTGCGTAGAGTTTAGGATTTGTATGTTAAGATCACTAAGCAGATTCAAGCAAGTAATGCACAATATAAAATATAAATTGATTTATGAATAATATGTCCAAAACACTATACAATTATTAATCCTTTAAAGTCTCTCTTCCTCCTAATTTTTTTTATGCTTTAAATTCTTGGCTTCTTTCTTTCCTTGCTTTTATTTCTTTTTAGTTCATTATCTCGCATTAGATGAGGTCAAGCTTCTACAATCCTATATAAGTTGGTGGAGACACTAGACTTGAGATACTATATTTACACTTGTATGATTATAGACGATGAATCTCCACAATAATGAAGATCACAACCACTTGTTCTTTGAATGCTCCTATACGAAAGCATTATGGTGGAATGTTTGTGACAGATGCGACATTCCAAGAATGACAAAAAGCTTGGATGAATGGATTCGATTGGGCATTGTCACTTGGCATGGGAAAAGTTTCATCAACTTTTCTCGTAAACTGGGTTTCGCAGCTACAGTGTATTGTATCTGGCAAGAACGGAACTCAAGGATCTTTGCAGATGTGTTGATGTGAACCTCGTGATCACGTGGTCACGCAACCCACAATCAAGATTGAGATCTGATCCCGGAAAGCCGAAATAGGTCTGATATGAGTGCGACACAATGGAAACCTGCCCCAAGGCACCAACACTATTGGAATGAGTAGAATGACGCCACGAAGCCAGTTAATCTTCGATAAGTCAGATTCAGTTCGTTCAAGAACTGAAGAATGCAAGAATCACTCTCACACGTTAAAACTGAAAAATTCAGAATAATATTCATCAAAGCTGCCGAAATTGTGGCTTACATGAGTTTAAATAGTTCTTGAAAAGTTAATCCTAATGGACCCCTTATGTGGACTTATATGAGGTCCACTCAAAACTGGCCCAAAACCCTAAACTGAAAAGCCCATAACCCTAAAATGAAAAGCCCATAACTTAATCCAAACAAGCCTTGGATCCTAGCTGAAAACAAAGTATGAATTAAGCCCAAACAAGCCTTGGGCTGTAGCTAACAAAATAAAATAAAGCCCTTATCTCATGGCCCAAATAAGGTTGTATTGGACTCCTCTTCCACATGGATAAGATGTACTAGGATCTCCTCTTGATACTCCAATGGACCTTCCAATTCTGACTTGGTGGAAACCTTCAAAACCAATGCATTCAATGCGTCTTTCAATGTCTTTGTCTTGGACCGAGTCATTGGTCCATTTGGAACATGTAATGGGTCCTTGCTGGTGTTTCTGGGCTGGTCCGCATCATCCCCTCTCTCCTCGAAAGGATTCGACCTCGAATCAAAATCTGTGTCAAACAAAGTAAGATCAGCAACATTAAAGGTAGCACTAACACTATACTCACCTGGAAGGTCGATTTTGTATGCGTTGTCATTGATTCTCTCTAAAACCTGAAAAGGACCATCACCACGAGGCTGTAATTTTGATTTCCTTTGGTTTAGGAAATCGTTCCTTACGCATGTGCACCCATACCCAATCACCGGGTTGGAAAACAACCAGTTTTACGTCCCTTATTTGCTTTAGAAGCGTAAAGTCTGTTCTTTTTCTCTATTTGTAGTCGAACTCCCTCATGGAGTTCTCTCACCATCTTTGCCTTCTTTTCACCATCTAAACTTACCCTTTCTTCAAAAGGTAAAGGAATTAAGTCCATAGGAGTTAGTGGATTAAAACCATAAACAATTTCAAAAGGAGAAAAAGTAGTAGTTGAATGCACAGTTCTATTATAAGCAAACTCAACAAAAGGCAAACATTCTTCCCAACTTTTCAAATTCTTTTGAATTACAGCACGTAAAAGTTGGGATAATGTTCTATTCACTATCTCAGTTTGTCCTTCTGTTTGAGGATGGCATGTTGTCGAAAATAAGAGTTTAGTTCCCAACTTTCCCCATAAGGTCTTCCAAAAGTAACTAAGGAACTTAACATCACGATCTGACACTATACTCTTAGGAATGCCATGCAAACGTACAATCTCTCTAAAGAACAAGTCTGCGATATGAGATGCATCATCTGTTTTATGGCATGCAATGAAATGCGCCATTTTAGAAAACCTATCTACCACAACAAAGATAGAGTCTCTACCTTTCTTTGACCTAGGTAAACCTAAAACAAAGTCCATAGAGATATCTACCCAAGGTTCAGTAGGCACAGGTAGTGGTGTATATAGTCCATGCGGTTGTACTCTAGATTTTGCCTTTCTACAAGCAATGCACTGTTCACAAATTCGTTGCACATCTCTTTTCATCTTTGGCCAATAGAAATGCTCATGCAATACATCCAAGGTTTTCGCAACCCCAAAGTGACCCATTAAACCACCCCCATGTGCTTCACGAACAAGCAATTCATGTAAAGAACTAGTAGGAACACACAATCTATTTTCTTTGAACAAATAACCATCCATCAAATAAAACTTATCGAAAGCCGAATGTCCACATACATTATAAATCTCAGCAAAGTCAGAATCATTATCATACAATTCCTTCACATATTCAAAACCTAACAATCTAGTATTCATGGTGTGTAAAAGAACATACCTGCGCGAGAGTGCATCAGCTACGATGTTCTCTTTCCCTTGCTTATACTTGATTACGTAAGGAAAAGTTTCAATGAATTCAACCCATTTTGCATGCCTCTTATTCAACTTACCTTGTCCTTTCAGATGTTTCAAGGACTCATGATCCGAATGGATTACGAACTCTTTTGGCCACAAGTAATGCTGCCATGTCTCAAGTGCTCTTACCAAATCATAGAGTTCTTTGTCGTAAGTGGGATAGTTCAAGGTCGCTCCACTTAACTTCTCACTGAAATACGCAATAGGTCTCCGATCCTGCATCAAAACAGCACCTATTCCAATTCCAAACGCATCACATTCTATTTCAAATGCTTTTGTAAAGTCAGGTAAAGCCAAAACAGGTGCAGAACATAATTTGTCTTTCAAAAAAACAAAAGCCAACTCTTGTTTCTCCCCCCATCTAAACCCAACTGACTTTTTAACAACTTCATTCAAGGGCGCAGCTATTGTGCTGAAATCTTTCACAAAACGCCTGTAAAAACTAGCTAACCCATGAAAACTCCTTACCTCACTTACCGATTTGGGTGTAGGCCATTCCCGGATGGCCTTAACTTTCTCCTCATCCATCTCGATACCCTGTGCAGTTACAACATAGCCAAGAAACACAATTTTCTCCATGCAAAAGGCACACTTTTTAAGATTAGCATACAATTTCTCACTACGCAACACACTAAGTACATTACGCAAATGATCAAGATGCTCAGTTAAGTTCTTGCTATATATCAAAATGTCATCAAAATACACAACCACAAACTTACCTATGAATGCACGCAACACATGATTCATTAAACGCGTAAACATACTAGGTGCATTTGTAAGTCCAAACGGCATTACTAACCATTCATACAAACCATGCTTAGTCTTAAATGCTGTTTTCCATTCATCACCTTCTTTCATCCTAATTTGATGGTACCCACTTTTCAAGTCAATTTTAGAGAAAATACAGGATCCATGTAACTCATCTAACATGTCATCAAGCCTAGGGATGGGATGTCTATACTTTACCGTTATGTTGTTGATGGCTCGGCAATCAACACACATCCTCCATGTTCCATCCTTCTTTGGCACAAGTAGCACGGGTACAGCACACGGGCTCATACTCTCACGAATGTAGCCCTTTTCCATCAGCTCATCAACTTGCCTTTGAAGCTCCTTCGTCTCCTCGGGATTGCTTCTATAAGCTGGTCGGTTAGGAATTGAAGCTCCGGGTACGAAATCAATCTGATGCTCTATCCCCCTCAATGGTGGTAATCCGCTAGGAGTATCGTCGGGGAACACATCATCAAATCCCTGCAACAAAGAAATAGCAACACTAGGCACAATATGATCAAGATCATTAGTATTAAAGTAAGCCTCTTTGTACACAAGTAAGATCATTGGCTTGTTAGTGAAAAATGCAGATCTGACCTCACCCTCTCTAGCATAAAATTTGGGTTGTTTCTTTAGTTTTTCCACACAATTCTCATCACACTTGCTGACTTTCTTCACTCCTCTTGTCTTACCTCCACTCTCGGCCAGATTTGGGTGTTTTTGAGTTGTGGTCAAATGGTTTGATTTGTTTGGGGTGTTGGCCGAATATTTGCTTGTGTTTGGATGGGTGGCCGAATGGGTTGTAGTGGTTTGGGTTCTAGCCGAATCTGATGGTCTTCTCTCCCCTTGTTCCTCACCTTGATTTTCTCTCCCCATCGCCTCATGCTCACTTTTTAGCTTTATTTGATCATCATACACCTGTTTGGGTGTAAGAGGTACAAGAGTGATGGTTTTATCATCTTTTACAATGGTATACCTATTTTTAACCCCATCATGAATTGCCTTCCTATCATATTGCCATGGTCTCCCCAACAAGATGTGACTTGCTTGCATTGGTACCACGTCGCACAGAACTTCATCAACATATTTCCCAATCGAAAATGGAACCACAACCTGTTTAGTCACTTTCACTTCACCACTATCATTCAGCCATTGCAATCTATATGGTTTAGCATGCTTAGCAGTACACAAATTCAGTTTACTAACAAGGGTGGCACTGCAAACATTAACACAGCTTCCACTATCTATAATTAAACCACACACCTTTCTTTGTACGTAACAACACGTATGGAAGATGTTCTCCCTTTGTTCATTAGTATCATCTTCTTTGACCTGAACCTGAAGTGTTCGCCTTAAAACCAAGGACTCCTCAACCGGTAATGCTAACTCATCCCCATCACTATCCTCCAATGGTGGCATGCCTTCACAATCAGAACTGTCACTTTCAGATTCCACATCACCATTATCTCTAATCATCATGATTCTCTTGTTTGGACACTCTGAAGCATAATGTCCATGTCCCTGACACCTGAAACATTTAACATCACGAGTACGTTTAGGTTGAGTTTCAGATTTACCTTTGGCATCAGTAGGGACATCAACTTTTAGCCTTTGGTGGTTCAGTTCTAGATGGACCAAAGGATCTTGGGCGGATAGTGCCCTCTCTCTTTAGATTCGGCTTCTTTTTTTTTTTTGGTAAGCTGACTTATGTATTAAAAGAAAATGATACAAAGAATATAATGGGCATACCCAAGATTTACAATGAGGACAGAAACGAAAACCAACAAATGGTTCAGTTCTAGATGGACCAAATGCTCATATCTGAACCTGACCAAAGAAAGGATCTCATAATTTGCTCAACATTTTTCACTACTTCCCCAGGTAATAGGAATAGAGATGCCCAATAGACCTGGATGGAGAATAAGACTGAGTTAATCAGTTGTACTCGCCCTGCGAAAGAGAGTGTTCTACAGGTCCAATGTCGAACTTTGGCGGTAATTCGATCCACGAGGCCCTTACAATTAACAGCCTTTAGTCTGGACGAGATAAGAGGCACTCCCAAATATTTCATAGGAAGCTCCCCCTCTCTAAACCCAAGAATACTGATAATCTGTTCCCTCTCAGCTCCTAACGAACCGCTCAAGAAGATGTCACTTTTGTTTGGATTTGGATATAGACCTGATAAGAACCTGAAACTCTGTGAGTACATTTTTTGATCATACGGATTGAATGTACATCCCCTTTGCTGAATATCATCAAGTCGTCGGCAAAGCAAAGATGAGAAATTCTGTCCTTCTTGCATCTCCAGTGGAACTTGAAGTTTTGGTTGGCACTCATATTGCAGAACAGCCCTGACAGGATTTTCCATGCATAGGACAAACAAATATGGAGATAATGGATCACCTTGTCTCAGCCCTCTCCCCCCTTGGAAGTAACCCGCAAGTTCACCGTTGACGTTGATTGAGAATTGACATGATGTAACACAAACCATGATCCAATCAATGACTGTTCTAGGGAATCCCATTTTTATCAACGTAGCATCAACGAAATCCCACCGAACAGAGTCATAAGCCTTCATCAGGTCTACTTTCATAGCACAACGAGCAGGACCCGTAGTTGTGTGATAGCCTTTCATTAGTTCCTGAGACAAAAGAATATTGTCGCTGATTCTCCGTCCAGAGATAAAAGCTGTTTGATACGGACCTACTAAGGATGGTAAAACAACTTTCATTCTCCCAGCTAGAATCTTCGCGATGCATTTGTATACTGTATTGCAGCAAGATATAGGACGAAAATTTGTCAACCTCGTAGGATTAGCAACTTTAGGGATAAGGGAAATGGATGTAGCATTCATTTCTTTAAGCATTCTACGAGTCTGGAAGAAGGAGCTAACAGCGTTGATTACATCTTCCCCCACTATGTGCCACATTCTTTTGAAGAAACCTGCGTTGAAGCCATCTGGACCAGGAGCTTTGTTGTTTTTCAAACTAAACATAGCATGCTTAATCTCCTCTCTTGTGACATCTTGTGCTAGTACATGCTGTTGAGTTGCCGACAATTTGTAAATAATTGCCGATTGCATCACTTCCTCGTTCAGGACCCTAGGCATCTGTTTCACTCCCAATACACGCTGGAAGTATGCAATTACTTCTGATTTGACTGCCTCGTGTCCTTCAGCGACTTCTCCATCCTCCCTTGTAACCGAGAGAAGCTTATTTCTATTCTGTCTACCATTTACTGATTTGTGAAAGTAGCTAGTATTCTGATCCCCCAAGCTAAGCCATTGTATCCTTGCCTTTTGTCTGAAAAAAACACTCTTCCGCCCTGACAGTAGAAGCATAGTTACGAACAGCATCTCTTTCTCGCATACGCAATGTTGGATCCTCAGGCGCTGTATGCAGAGCTTGTTGAGCCCTATCCATGTGATCTTTTGCATCTTTGACTCTATCGGAAATATTGGAGAAGTGAGTCTTATTGAAATGTTTAAGTTCCTGCTTTAGCTTCCTTAGTTTGTAACACAGTTGATACATTGGACAACCTCCTGAATGCTGATCCCATACTTTCTTCACCAAGGGCATGAACTCGTCATGATCCATCCACATATCGAAGAATCTGAATGGTTTCTTTATGTTCTGAACATTGCCAGTGACTTTTACCACCATGGGAGAATGATCTGACATACCAGCAGGCAAGAATCTCGCTTCCGACAATGGGAAGCGCATATTCCACTTCTCATTCACAAGCACTCTATCTAGTTTCCGCATAATCATATTCTCAGGACATTGGTTCGTCCAAGTATAATGCATACCTGAATACCGAAGATCATCCACTTTCGCTTCACGTATACATGTTTCCAATCTGTCCATATGACCAGCCCACGTAGAAGACCCCCCCTAACCTCTCTGACTGGTTGCGGATAGCATTAAAGTCGCCCCATAAGAATCCATGGGGTTGACTCCCATCCATCACTACGACTCACAATATCAGACCATAAAAGCCTCACGTACAGATGCATTATTGTCTCCGTAAATGATTGAAGTATTAAAACAGATATTGGTAGCTAATATCATGACAGAAACATGGATAGCCTGGTCTGACATTCCCAGAACATCCACCTTCACCAAATCAGCATTCCAACAAACCCAAATACGACCACGACAAGAGAAATCATAATTATACAAGAATGACCAATTACGCAGAAGAAGTTGCGAAACATTATCTTTATTCCTGTCTCTAACCCGAGTTTCAACCAAACCAAAAAAAACCATCCTCTCTTGATGGATGAGCTGACGCAGTTCTGAATGCTTTATGGATCATTCAAACCTCTAACATTCCAACATCCAATAATCATAGGGAAATAGAGAGGAGTACCAAACATCAACACACGGATTACCTTGACTTGCCCCCCCTCGAGGAGCCAGATTTCTTACTCTTCTTTGAAAAGCCTGGAGAACCCGTTTTCTTTTTTTCTAGAGAGTCTCTAGCCTTGCTAGCTAATTGATTAATAAAAGTTTCCCCGTCAGAAGAAATCGGACTTTGCGGACTTGTTGGGATCAGTGACGTCGACTCCTTATCATCATCTTCCTCACCTGTACCACCTCCCATAACTCCAATATCAACATTCACCTCATGACTAACAGGGTTCATGGTTGCATTACAGATGGTTGAACTTTGATCTAAAGAAGTACATGCATCCCCTTCCTCCGGCACCATGTCTGCTCGTAAGCTCTTCAAAATAAGAGGAGAGGTAGGATTTTCATCTTCATAACAACCAGCATTGGGCACATCTAATGTCGCAGATTCATTCGTATTACAATCAGCACTCTGTAAAGCAGATGCTAAACAACCATTCTCATTACAATTAAGCTCTTTAGATGCCAAACAATCATTCTCACCAATCGTAACACCCTTATTTCGTTTACCAACTACCTACCATTGAAGCTGATTCTGCTTATTATCTGCATGTTTAGAGTTCACAGCTCCTATTTTCCTTTTGCCCTCTGCCCCCATTGTACGATCATCAACTTTACTGGTAGCACATATCGCTGTGGTATGTCCAAAGACATTGCAATTATTGCACCTTGAAGGAATCCATTCGTAATCCGCTGAAATTGTTATGAATAACCCATTTGGACAGCGAAGGTCGTATTCCTTCACCAGCGTTTTCGAAGCTTCTATCTCAACGCAAACTCTTGCGTAGCTAAGCCTTTTACGCAACAATGTAGTAAGGTCAGCATGAAGGGGAACCCCAATAGCACTCGCTACACAACTCAGCCCCTTAACAGTCCAATACTCGAGAGGAACATTGTAGAGCTTAACCCATACCGGAACTCTATCCAGATCATCTTTCAAAAATTGCATGTTCGGATGCCAACATTTAAGCACCAAAGGTCTGTTGGCCATGTGCCATGGGGCTCTCTCCAGAACATTAGTGGCGCGATCGACAGAATCAAAAGTGAAGAGAAAGAATCCATTATCAGAAGATAAAACTTCGGATAGACCGTGGGAGCCCCATATTCTTTTAGCAATAGAATTAACAACAGGATAGGGTAATTTCTGACCCACGAAATGACCAACTAGAGTGGATTTCCAAAGTTCACAGCCATCCTCAAACACATCAAGTGGAGGAGCTACTGTCACACGACCATCAGTTATCGCGGGGGGAGCAAAATGCAAGTTACGGACTGGATTCATATCAAGGGACATCCTACCCTTATTTTCATCAACATCAGAGCCCTTCAAAGCATTTAAAAAATTCAATTTGGGGCTAAGGTGTAGCTGTTCTTGTTGCTTAGACCCAACCTTCAACTCATCACCTTTAGAACCCAACACAGGATTCATGTCATGACTATTTAGCATGTCTTGGAGCTCTAATTGTAAAGTATGTCCAGATTTAACTCCATTGTGTTGTTCAATGTCAGAGCTAACCATTGGAACAAATTTGACAGCAGAACACAAAGACAATTTGGCAGCATACAAATACTAGAAAAAACTCAGTCCAAGAAGCACTAATAAGCGACCAGCACTATGATTGGAACACCGATTAGTTCAAACATCCCAACGGTTCAAAGGAAGATACACATGTTATGTATAACATATTCAAAAATCAGCACAGTTTAACGGTTGGATCGCCGCAGATCTTAATTATACCGAAACTGACCTGAGAATGACGACCTTCTGTTGAACATGTAGACAACGTTTCTGGAGGCTTAGTTTCTAATCTCCACCGTTCAGAATGAGTATCATAACCGGATTCATCACATATCCAAAAATAAGCTTGATCCAACGGTGGAATAAGGAGAAATATGCCGGCGGCTCTGACTGTTCCGAGAAGGATTTCTCCAGAAATATTCAAATGGCTGGCTTCCGCAGGAGGAATCCAATATGGACGATCCCTCTGGACAGAATGTAGGCAATATCGATGTTCACAACATACCAAAAAATAGTCTGGATCCAACGGTATAACAAGGCAAAACGGGCCGGCGACACTGACAGCACTAGGGGGTTTTCCAGAAAATTTCAATTGTCCAGATTTCTTAAACGGCGGCAGCTTTAGAAGATCCCTCCGGTCAGAATGTAGACAATAGTTCAGTTCACAACATAACCAAATCTTGGCTTGATCCAACGGTGGTCGCCGGAGTTACGGCTGTTGGAGCACCGCCCCTTTGAATCTTTCCTCTCTAACCTCTCTCTAACCTCTCTCTAACGCCCAAAGGAGGGGTGCAACACTTGGTGAGATAATCTCCCTTCCATGGTTCTCTAAAGAACTGAAAACGACTTCAGATTCGGCTTCCAAGATGATGACCGAATTAAACGCTGGCCGAGCATGCCCCCTCCTAAGTTGTCTCTCAACCTTCGTCGCCATGTGAACCATGTCCTCTAGCTCCACATAGTGTTGTAGCTCAACCACATTAGCAATGTCCGGATTCAACCCATTAAGAAATCTAGCCATGGTGGCTTCTCTATCCTCAACAACATTAGCCCGAATCATTGCTATCTCCATCTCTTTGTGATATTCATCTACTGTCTTATAACCTTGATTCAGACCTTGGAGCTTCAGATATAAGTCTCTATAATAGTGGTTTGGCACAAATCGTCTCCTCATTAAGACTTTCATCTCCCCCCAAGTCTGAACGGGTCGCTCGTCATTCCTCCTCCTACTGATCACAATCTGATCCCACCAAATCAACGCATACTCCGTAAACTCAATTATCACCAATTTCACCTTTTTCTGTTCAGAATAGCTATGGCAATCAAAAATCCAATCTACCTTTTTCTCCCACTCCAAATAAGCCTCGGGATCGTTTTTACATTGAAAGGTAGGAATTTTCAGTTTAATGGTGTCCAAGTCCCCATCCATATCTTCATGAGTGCTCATGCCACGGAAATTCACATTCCTCCTAGCCCTGTTCGGTCCAGACCTGATTCCTTGGCCAGCTGATGCAAAATCATAGTCATCTTCTCCCGCATCTGCGTTTTCATCAACAAACTCTTCAAAATCAGATCTAACATTCCGTGCAGCCATACGGACCGTATTTCCCAGTCGATCAGCCCCACTATTCTGTTGCTTTATCAAATTCACCTCATCTTTCAAATCCTTGTACGTCCTAGACAACAGCTCAAGTTGCTGGCCTATGGATCGCAATTGCAAAGCTACGTCAACGTTTTGTGTCGCTGATTCGTTGTTTTCAGACATTCTTTGAATCTGCAAAATTTGGTCAGTAGCACAAATATATCCTCACACCTCTCGTGTATCACACAAACAAAAATTAAGGCTTTTCACTATATTAAGCTCTCTATGCCTTTTACCTCACAACTTGCTTTCTTTTGGTTCTTTAGGAACTGAAATCAACAAATCAAAGTCAATAGCCTTCGCAGCGCACTCTAAATATAATTTTCAGACTCAAGAATCAATAAATATACTGAAAACAAAGCAAAACAAAACTAGGATTACGATTTTGCGAGTAGCAATGCAAATTCGTACGAATTGTGGACGAAACGAAGACACGAAATAAAACAGAAGCGAATGTTAAGAAAACAATTACTTGACTCCTAGATAATCCAAACATAGCAGAAACAAAAATATTTGGACAATGTTCGAACCCTACGGTTTTCTTTTAATTCATAAGTCAGCTTACCCAAAAAAAAAAAAAATTTGGACAAAACTAAACAGCAAAGATCATGTTTTGAAACTCGAGGCAAATCTAACCTATTACGCAATTTTACGTAACAGAATTGAAACCCAGACCAAACGATCTCGAAATGACCTCAAATTCAATATTTAGTATTGCAATACTATGAAAACACCAAAAATCAATTTATAGGTCGTTCTATAATGTCTAGGTACCCAAACCCCTTGTATGATCAGTTTGCGGCAGAATTGAACCTCCAATTAAAACCTCCAGAAACCCATATCAAAATAATCCCAAATTTAATATGTGATGCAATCGCATACCCAATACTCATAATATGAAGTTTCAATAGATTCCAAGGTGTTTTACCTAGGGTTCACTAAGAGTAGTGTTTTTGCGGCAGAATTGAAACTCGAATTAAAACCTCAAGCAAATAATATCAGAATAAGCCCAAATTTGATATATCATGCGATCCCACCCCCAATAGACTGAATATGAAGTTTAAATTGATTCCAAGGTGGTTTGCTTATGGTTCACCAAGATTTGTGTTTCTGCGGCAAAAATTGAATGATCCTTCAAATTTCAACTAATCACTCTTTTCTCTATTTCTTTCTGATTTTTTTTTTCTTTTAACAAACTGATATGATTAGAGGCAGTAACAAGATGAAATATAAACTTTTTTTTTTTTTTGCTTAGATGACACAGACACGAAGAACAAGAAGATGGATGCAAACACTAAAAAACTTAAGGGACACTAAAAAAA
This sequence comes from Populus alba, assembly GCF_005239225.2. NCBI lineage: Eukaryota > Viridiplantae > Streptophyta > Magnoliopsida > Malpighiales > Salicaceae > Populus > Populus alba. The sequence goes on along the minus strand of NC_133301.1, from coordinate 6,488,989 downwards.
AAAAACGAAAATAACAGAATGATATGACCTTGTTTCGGAGCCTAGCTCTGATACCAACTGATGCGAACCTCGTGATCACGTGGTCACGCAACCCACAATCAAGATTGAGATCTGATCCCGGAAAGCTGAAATAGGTATGATATGAGTGCGACACAATGGAAACCTGCCCCAAGGCACCAACACTATTGGAATGAGTAGAATGACGCCACGAAGCCAGTTAATCTTCGATAAGTCAGATTCAGTTCGTTGAAGAACTGAAGAATGCAAGAATCACTCTCACACGTTAAAACTGAAAAATTCAGAATAATATTCATCAAAGCTGCCGAAATTGTGGCTTACATGAGTTTAAATAGTTCTTGAAAAGTTAACCCTAATGGACCCCTTATGTGGACTTATATGAGATCCACTCAAAACTGGCCCAAAACCCTAAACTGAAAAGCCCATAACCCTAAAATGAAAAGCCCATAACTTAATCCAAACAAGCCTTGGATCCTAGCTTAAAACAAAGTATGAATTAAGCCCAAACAAGCCTTGGGCTGTAGCTAACAAAATAAAATAAAGCCCTTATCTCATGGCCCAAATAAGGTTGTATTGGACTCCTCTTCCACATGGATAAGATGTACTAGGATCTCCTCTTGATACTCCAATGGACCTTCCAATTCTGACTTGGTGGAAACCTTCAAAACCAATGCATTCAATGCGTCTTTCAATGTCTTTGTCTTGGACCGAGTCATTGGTCCATTTGGAACATGTAATGGGTCCTTGCTGGTGTTTCTGGGCTGGTCCGCATCATGTGTCTAAAGCTTCGAATTTGGTTTTTGATTAAATCGAATGTATCATTCGCGATAAGCTTGTTTTGATGAGGAACGTTCAACAAACAGATGAAAACATAAGGATCCAAAGACTTTGGAGGGTCAATAACATGGACTCTTAATTTGATGTTTAGCTGGTTGTTTTTGTACCCTTAGCATATCTAGTTGGTCTAAGTTTTTGTTGTGTTATGTGGCTAGCCTGTAGCCATTTGTTGGTTTTCGTTTCTGTTCACATTGTAAATCTTGGGTATGCCCATTATATTCCTTGTATCGTTTTCTTTTAATACATAAGTCAGCTTACCAAAAAAAAAAAAAAATTATAGACGATGAAGGGTAGTCCAAATTATTGAGGGTTTAAGCTTTAGCTTATGCTTTTGGTTTGATTTATTTGAACTTTATTTATTGGGATTAATTAAGTTATTTTTAGATATTTTATTTATTTGGCTATAAGCCCAAATATTTTGTTTAGTTAGTAGTTAGTATTTATATCATATTTCTCTAAATATTAAAGAGTTATTGATGAATTGAATAAAATTGCAAAGCTATAGACTTTTCCCGCTCTCATTCTTGTCTTCTCTAGCCTTTTCTTTTTTGTGCTCTTTGCTTCTTATTAAAACAAATAAATTAAATTTTATCTCTTTAAATATGTTAATTTGATTTATTTATTAATTGAATTAAAATTAAAATTAAAACTACAATAAAATTGGTTTCAACTTGTCACCTTTCCAAATAGCCTATTAAAAGTTAATAATACCATATTCAACAAATACTAAAGCATAAAAAGCTTATGAGATTTATTAAAAACCTTACTTTTAAAGTGTGTTTAGAAGGATGGTGATAACCTTTAGAACATATTTTTTGCCTGAAAATACTTTCAAATTATATATTTTTTTATTTTTTTAAAAAATTATTTTTAACATCAATACATAAAATAATTCAGAAATATATAAAGAATATAATTTTAAACAAAAAAATATTAAATTAAAAAAATGGTGTTCCAAACGCTATCTAAATTAAAAAAACCTTTTAGTACTAGCGAGCGGGGTACACGGACTCATCACCTTATCATATACTAAAGGCTTAGTTGAAAATACGGTGCAAATTGCGTTCCTTTAAATTTTTTTAAAAAATTTATTAAAAATTACATTTTTTATATTTTCAGATATTTTAATATATTGATATTAAAAATAATTTTTTAAAAATTAAAAAAAAAATATTATTTTAATATATTTTTAAATAAACCACAATTTTAACCAGAATATCTCTTTCCTAGCATCATCAACATCATGTTACAACCTGCATTGTCTATTGAGACTTGAACAGTAAACATAACAGTGAAAAATACTAATCAAATCAAAAAATTATAATTGATCACGTCAGATTGCATGAACGAAAAATGTAGCGAATGGAGTGCTAGAGATTGAAGGTGGTTATTCATTGTTGGAGATAACTCTGATCCTGTTGAAGATAAATCTGATCCTAAGATAAACTCAGTCAAAACATGATGACTATCCCTAATATCCTGCAGCAACAACTCTATTACAATTGTGATAATATTTTTGAGTTTTGAATAGCTAAAGTATAGGATGCAGTTATAAACGTTTGTGTTTAAATATACACAATGTACATACTACCTGTTAATGAAAAATAAAAGGAATATTTTTTCATTCATCTGCGTCTTTCTCTGTATTAATCTAAGTTTGAGATTCTTCATGGTATTAGAGCTTTTTTAAAAGACTCACATCTAAATCATTATTCAAAATGTCTGCCTTCCAAAAGTCTTCAACTTCCCTTAATACTGCAAATAATCTTCCCATCTTCTCCCATCCACCTTACCAAACTCACATGGTTGAATTACCCTACTTGGAAAGCTACCATGTTACCCTACCTCAAAAGGTCAAAAAGTATATGGTTATGTTGATGGCACTGTTCAGGAACCTTCAACGACCATCACTCTCTCTGATGGCTCTACAACTCCCAATCCAGCTTATGATATTTGGGAAACTCAGGATAATCTTATTCTTAGCTGCATCAATTCATCTCTCTCTGATGAAGTGCTTGCCCAAGTTGCTCATTGTAGCACCTCTGTTGCTGTTTGGTTGTCTCTCAGTTCTCTTTTTGCATCCCAACCTCGTGCTAAAGCAATTCATGTTCGCTCTCAACTTTCCACTTTGCGAAAAGGAAATCAATCAGCAACTGAATACTTTATGACCATTAAACGTCTTACTAATGACTTAGCAATTGCTGGTCAACCATTGAACTGTGATGACATTATCACTTATTTGCTTGCCGGTCTTGGTCCTGAATATGATACTCTCATTTCAATGATATCTCACTGAGATAATTCTCTCACTTTGGACGAGCTTTTCTCTATACTCCTAACATGTGAAGCTAGGATTCAGCATCACAATCAAACCTTATCTATTCCCATGGCTTCAGCCAATATTGCTAGTCGCCAACAATATTATTCTGCAGGCAAGAACCGAAACAAATTCTCTGCTCCTTAAGGCAGGAGGCGTCCTCAATTTATTTCTACTCGTGGAGGTTACCGTGGTAATAATAATATTTGTTGTCAATTATGTGACACACCTGGTCATATAGCTTCTCGTTGCTAGAAACTTTTTGATCCAAACTTCCAACCTCCACCACCACGTTCACGTCCTCAAGCAAACCTTGCCTCTCATAAGTTTCAGCATCAATTCATTGAACAAGAGTGGCATCCTGACACTGGCGCGACTCATCATCTGACTAACAATATGAGCAATCTGAATATCCAGAGTAATGATTTTTCTAGAAATGATTAAATTTACATTGGAGACGGTTCAGGTTTGAAAATCACTCATACTGGAACTACATCTCTATCTACCTCTTCTTCTTCTTTTGTTCTTAATAACATTCTTATCGTACCACAAATTACCCAAAATCTTTTATCTGTTCAAAAATTTGCTCAAGACAATAATGTTTATTTTGAGTTTCATAGTTTTTTTTTTATTATTATTAAGGATTACTCGGGGAACGTCCTACATAAAGGCTTTATGTCTGATGGTCTCTATTCATTCTCTCTATCACTTCAACATTGCCTTCCATCTGCATTTCTTGGTGTTCGAATCTCTATCAAAAACTCGCATCGCTGTCTTGGTCATGCTTCCTATAGTACTATCAAACATGTGTTCTGCCACAATAATAATTTACCTGTTAGCTCTACTATGAGACAAAATATTTGTCCTGAGTGTGCAATGGCTAAAAGCCATAATTTACCCTTTTCTACTTCTATTTCATCTGTTTTTAGACCTCTTGAATTAATTTTATTATGATGTTTGGGGGCCTAGCTCGGTCGTTTCAACTTATGGATCTCTTATTACGTTTGTTTTTTGGATACTTTCACCAAATTTATTTGGATATTCCTTTAAAATTAAAATCAGATGTTGAACCTATTTTTATTCAATTTCAAAAATATGTTGAATGACATTTTGATTTAAAAATTAAAGCAATTCAAACGGATTGGGGGGGGGGAGTATCAAAGTTTAAATAATTATTTCAAATCATGTGGAATTCAACATCGTATATCATGTCCTTGTACACATGAACAAATGGGTTCTGTTGAACGTCGACATCGTCAAATTGTTGAAATGGGCTTAGCCCTACTAGCTCCCTCAAATTTACCTCAACCTTATTGGGAAGATGCCTTTTTAACTGCCATGTATTTAATCAATCGTCTTCCCTCTAAAGTCATTACCAACAAATCACCTTTTGAAATGACTTATAATTAAAAACCCAGCTATTTGTTTCTACATGTTTTTGGATGTGCCTGTTGGCCGAACTTGCGTCCTTATAACAAACATAAAATTGATTTTTGTTCAAAAACTTGTATTTTTCTTTGCTACAGTCTTTCACACCAGGGCTATAAATGTCTCGATTTAGCTTCAGGTAAATTATATGTTTCTCGTCATGTCATTTTTTATGAGTCTTTGTTTCCCTATTAAAAAGACTCCTCAACATCTGCTCTTTCCACACAAACTTCTCATTTACCCTCCTCCTTAATTCAACCGAGGATTCCTAATGATCATTCAGGATCAAATTCATGTTTAAATACTCCACCAATTACTCACCTCATTCCACTGCATTAGGGTCCTTTGGATGTTTAGTCTACTCTAAATTGTTCAGATGGTATTACTGCGCCAGTTAGGGAAACCTCTCTACACTTCCATATTGTTGCAGAATCTCCACTTTCCAGTGACAATCTGATGCCACACCGGATGATTACTAGATCACAAACACAATCTCTCAAGCCAAAGACCCCTTATGTTGGTATAGCCCGATATCCACTCCCTTAATGTTTCTTAACTAATCATGTTTCCTCTGATGCAGAACCTTCTTGCTTCTTTGAAGCCAACAAACATCACCACTGGCATGATGCTATGGACAATGAGTTCAACGCCCTTATAACCAATGGTACTTGGGATCTTGTCTCTCCTACACAAGATACAAATATTATTGGAAGTAAATGGGTGTTCCGCGTAAAATGCAATGCAGACGGCAGTCTTAAGCATTTTAAAGCGCGACTAGTGGCCAAAGGTTACCATCAACAACCAAGTCTGGACTTCACAAAAACTTTTAGTCCAGTGGTTATAGCAAATACTATATGCTTGGTATTGTCTTTCGCAATTACACGACAGTGGACCATTCGTCAGATAGATATACAAAATGCATTCTTACATGGCCAACTTCAGGAGGAAATTTATATGCAACAACCTCAAGGCTATATTCATCCTAACTTTCCTCATCATGTGTGTCGCCTTAAGAAGAGCTTATATGGTCTTAAACAAGCACCGCGAGCCTAGTTTTCTCGCTTAACAGAAACATTGCAGCAGCTGGGATTTGTTGGTTCTAAAGCAGATACATCTTTATTCACACTTCATCAGCTCACCTACTCTATCTTCATCCTTACATATGTTGATGATATCATCATCACTGGATCCTCTTCAATTGAAATTAATACCTTCATCCAGTGGCTTGGTGAAATCTTCCCTGTCAAAGACTTAGGCATCCTGTCATTTTTTCTTGGTGTAGAAGCATTGTTTAAAGGGCTTGATCTCTTTCTCACTCAACGAAAGTATGTTGCCAATTTATTACAGAAAAATTAATATGCACAAAGCCAGGCCATGTACAACTCCTATGAGTACAACTTGCCACTTATCTAAGTTTGAAGGTGTAGATTTTTTCTGATCCACAACTTATAGAAGCACAGTTGGTGCTTTACACTACTTGGTTTCACTTGCCCGGATACAGTGGATTATGGCCTTCATTTCACAAGTCTATCAGATCATTCTCTCCATGCATACAGTGATGCCGACTGAGCTGCCGATAAAGATGACAGGTGTAGTATTGGGCATACTGTATTTTCCATGGCTCTAATCTTATCAATTGGAGTTGTAAACAACAACAAACTATTGCTCGCAGCAGTACTGAGTCGGAATACAAATCACTATCCAACACAGCAACTGAATTACATTGGATCCAATCCATTCTCCATGATCTACAGTTCCCTTTGCCAACCAGTCCACAGTTATGGTGTGATAATATTGGTGCGATAATATTGGTGCAAATATATTTGTCCTCTAATCCAATCTTCCATGCAAGAACTAAACATATTGAAAATAGATTTTCACTATGTACGAGATCAAGTCTTGGCAAATAAACTTCAGGTCTCATTTCTCTCTACAAAGCAGCAACTTGCTGATTTACTGACCAATCTTTATCCTCTGCTCGTTTTCAGCTTCTGCGCAACAACCTTCATGTTCAAGATTTGCCCATTGGTTAAAGGGGGCGTGTTGGAGATAACTCTAATCCTAATTGAAGATAAATATGATCCTAAGATAAAATTCAGTCAAAACATGATGACTATCCCTAATATCCTACAACAACTCTATTACAATTGTGATAATATTTTTGAGTTTTGAATAGCTAAAGTATAGGATGCAGTTATAAACGTTTGTGTTTAAATATACACAATGTACATACTACCTGTTAATGAAAAATAAAAGAAATATTTTTCATTCATCTGCGTCTCTCTCTGTATTAATCTAAGTTTGAGATTCTTCATCCATGGAGGAAACTTGGTGTCGAATAGCAAGCAAAGCATCAACAGCAGGAAATAAAGGTGCGGTTATTCCCTACCGCTACCTCCTGCATTTGCTTCTGAATTCTCTCTGAATCTACCCGAAGTAACTCTGGTTCCTTTTTCAACCACTAATAATAACATAATCTCAGTTAGCTTTCCCAAATAGCTTTCTTAATAGTTGTGGAGGCGATCGAGAGTGAAGGAGAAGAAGACTCGTAACCGTCGATGAGGTCTCTTGTCCGTTTTCTGTTATCTCCATTAGAAGATGAATTTAGGGTTTTAAACTTTTTTACAAAGGAAATTGCAGATCTGTTGAGCTACACTTTTTTACCACAAAGCTCATCGAAAAGTCCGATTTTTTCTTTTTTTTTGTTTTTTTTTTAATCTAGAATAGGGAGGGAGGAAACTGGTGTTTGGGTTCCGATGACTGCTGACAGATCTAAATTGTTAAGGCCACGGCGCTGTATGCTATTGCTCGTCGTTTGATCTAGCGGGATCTGCATCCGCGTATCCTTGTCTTTCAAAGATTAAATGGCTAAAAGTCCATTTAAGGTGAATAATGGGATGAGCAAAATTATAAATAAGATTTTATAAAATATTTAAGAAAATATATTTTTTGTATTTTTTATATATATGTTTCTGGATAATTAGAGTTGTAGACAATCATAATTTTATATTTGATATTTTATGAAGAAGAGACAATTTTTATTCCATAAAGTATAATTAAAAAAAATATATCTTACTTATTATTGAAACTTTTGTTAAGGGGGAGGTTATCATTGAAGTGATTCTTAACTTAACTCCACTATGAAAGACGTTATATATTTGATTTAAATATTTTACAAATAAAAAAAAATATTTTATAGGTTAGGAAGGAAAATAATGTGTTGCAATGATGGGAAAATGATGGTGATGACAACAACAAAGTGATGATGTAATGTTAGTGGGATTGTATGGTGTTGAAGTTACGAGTCAATTGTGGTCGTTGAAATAATTGAATAATATTATTATTGACTATTGTTGTTGTAAATCATTTTTGGTATTGTGATCTAAAGAAGAAATAATATTTATTTTCCAAACCTAAAAAAATGATTTTTTGTAAGAAAGAATTAAAAAAAAAAAAAAAAAACAACAAGAACAACTAAGTTGCCCAAATCAAAAATTGAGATTTCCATCAAGACTAGCTAAAAAAATCATTTTTAGTCAAAACCAGGTTTGCTGGGTTAAAATTGATCAAAATCAGTATGTCAAGGTCAAAACCATCTTTTACAGTTGTCATGAAAGTGTAGGACCTCAAAATGGCAAAGTTGTCTCTTGGAAACCAATGGTATTTGAATTTAATCATAAAATTATGATTAGAGAGTTTAGGAGTCATCACCTAATATTATGATCCTTAGAAAACCTAATAGTCTACAAGAGTTTGGGTAAGAGGATTAGTTGTGCAAGGAAAAAACACATCATCCTTAGTGCACCCAACCTAGGGTAAGTTGCATTATTGATTGATTATTTTTCTAGGTTATGTTTCTATTTGTTGGTCTTATCCAAATTTAAGACAGATCTACCTTTGTAAGGAAGTCTCTATTTTATTAGGTTAAATATTAATCGTTCTACGGCTCAAATTTAGCATCACATTTATTTTCTATTTTGTACCTTTAATACTCGGGGATACACTTTATAATGTAAGTTCATACCCCCAAATATAAAATTCTACAGCTAAATCCTAACACTTTTAATATTAAACAAAATAATTGTTATGAGATTTTAGATATTTTGGTCAAATTCTAATAGATGATCATAAACAAGTTACAATATCCATTTCGTATTTTTTAAAACATGATAAAAAAAAATACAATTTTGTTTTAGAAAATATGCATGGAAATTTTTAGAATTTGACCGTATGTAATTAAAACATTTGTGTTAATTAAAATGTTTTATATTTTGCTCCTTTTTTTACCATTTATTAATGCAAAATAAATAAATAAAAACTAATAAAAAGAAAATGTTATGCATAGACACAATTTTTTTTTACAATATTATATTCACACACCCCACAATTACATGTTTACAAACTATATAAATTTAAAATTTAGCAATAATTTTAAAACACACACAAAATTCAAAAACTTGTGAAAAAGCACCTTTCAAAAGGTTGGAAAGAGGTTGGAGAGATTGTTGGGAACTCAAAAAGCACAAAAAAGATTTTGGACCAGCAAAATAGTGGCAACGGGGTAGAGCCACATGCCGCCAACGACTAGTAGAGACAAAAATAGGTGGATCTCAACGACATTTTTTCCTTTTTCTTCTTGTGTTTTTGGTGATATCATTGTCACCTGTGAAAAGGAATAAAACGTAAGAAAACAATTGATGTTTTTTTTTGTTTTCTCTTCATTAGGTCTCTTCTCAGTTTTTTTTTTTTTTTGTACTTTTTGGTTGTTTCAACAACCAACAATAGAAAAAGGGCGCAAAGGAAGTAGATGGTGCTAAGAGAAGTAAGGAAGTTATCGTGGATGGTGGAGATAATTAATGGTGGTTATTGTTTTAGTTAGTGAGAGAGAAGAGACCATGAGCTATTTGTGAGTTTAGTGAAAGGAGGCAATGTTGCTGTCATTGTTGCCTTAGTGGGTGATGAGAGGCTGGTGATGCTACCACAAAGAAAAGAGAAGTGAGAGAAGCTGTTGTGTTGTCTTGGTTACTGTTTTTGCTGATGGTGAAGCTATTGAGGAGTGGCTAATGATAGTAAGAGGTCGTGAGGAGAGAAAGGTTATCTTGTATGTTTTTGTTATGGTTTTATGGTTCAAGTGTTTTAAGTAACTAAAGTGATGAAAAAAAATGAAGAGATGGAGGTCCTGGTTATTGTCAAAAGAGAAAGGTGTTAGTGGCTCTACTTCTGTGGGAGAGGAAAGGGTTTGGCTTAATTGAAAATGGTCCATCTCCTTGGGTTGTAGCTTTGGTTTTCTATGGGCCAGAAATCTCTCCTTGCACATATGCACCCAAACCCAATTGTCGAGCTAAAAGACTATTGTGCCCCTTATTGGCTTTGGTCCCATACACACGATTCCTCTTTTCAATCTATTGCCGCACACTCTCATATGCACCCAAACCCAATCATCGGGCTGAAAGACAACATGATTGTGCCCTTTATTGGCTTTGGTCGCATACACACGATTCCTCTTCTCAATATGTTGTCGCACACTCTCATGGAGTGTCTTCACCACCTATGGTTTACGAATACCATCCAAACTAACCCTTTCATAAATAAAAAAAAATAATAAATTCATGGAGTTAAAGGGTTAAATCCATACATAATTTTAAATGGCAAAAATTCAGCACACTATGATTGTATGCAAACTCTATAAATGACAAACAATCTTCCCAATTCTTAAGTTCTTTTTGAATGATAGCACACAGAAGTTGTGCTAAGGTCCTATAACTACTTTGGTTTTATCCATCTGTTTAGGGTGATAAGTAGTTGAAAAAAAAAACATTTTAGTACCCAATTTGTCCCTTAACACCTTCCAAAAATAGTTAACTTAACATCTTTATCAGACACAAAACTCTTAGGATCTCGTGAAGTTTGTACTATCTCCTTAAAGAACCACAAATCAGCAATGTACTTGCATTTTGAAAACCTATCAACAACTACAAAAAAATGAATCTCTGCCCCATTTTGACTTAAGTAAACCTAAGACAAAGTCTATCGAAATGTCTACACATGGTTCCTTAGGTACATGCAAAGGGATATACAAGCCATGTGGTTGAGTTCTAAACTTTGCTTTCCTACAAGTTATGCATTTCTCACATTGCGTGCACATCTTTTTTCATTAAGGCCAATAAAAAATGTTCATGAACACATCCAAAGTCTTAACAACACTAAAATGCCCATCAACTTGCCTCCAAGTGCTTCACGTACAAACAATTCACGCATATAACTTAATAGAACACACAAACAACTCTCTTTAAACTAATATCCATAAAGTCTATAGAACTTCCCAAAAGCTAAAGTTTTTTTGCAAGCATTGTAAACATTAGCAAAATCACTATCATCCTTGTACAATTCTTTTATGTGTTCAAATCCCAGAAATCTAGCATTCAAAGTAGATAAAAATTTTCAATAAATTACACGAAAGTGTATCAATAATGTTTTCTTTTCCTTGCTTATACTTGATCATATACATAAATGTTTCAATAAATTCAACCCATTTAACATGTCCTACTCAACTTACCTTGCCCTTTCAAGTGCTTCAATGATTCATGATCTGAATGTATCACAAACTCCTTTGGCGATAGGTGATGCTGCCACGACTCTAAAGTTCTTACCAAGGTATGGAGCTCCTTGTCTATGTAGGGTAATTCAAAGCTGCCCCATTAAGTTTTTTGCTGAAATACACAATAGGCCTCCTATCCTACATTAATCTCATTCAACTTTAAAAGGTCTTGTAAAGTTTGGCAAAGCAAAAACAGGCACCGAACAAAGTTTATCTTTCAAAAAATTAAAAGCCTTGTTCATCATTCCATTTAAATCCAACATACTTTTTCACAATTTCAATTAAAGGTGCAACAATAGTATTAAAATCCTTCATAAACCTTCGATAAAAACTACCAAGTTCATGAAAACTCCTTACCTCACTTATCGATTTCGGTGTAAGCAAATCCCAGATTACCTTAATGATGTGAACCTTGTGATCATGTGGTCACGCAACCCACGCAACCCACATGCAAAGACACCAATTCTTGAAAGCCAAGTAAATCAAGTTTGATAGGAGTGTGACATAAAGATAACTTGTACCCAGGCACCAACACTATTAGAAACAAAAAACCCCCACCTAACTAATATTGATTCACAAATAAGAAGTATAAGGATGACGCCACAAAGCCAGTTGTTATTCGACAAGTCATTTTCAGTTCTTTAGAGAACCAAGAAAGGGAGATTATCCCACCAACAAACAATAAGTGCGACAAACAAAAAGTTTTATTAATCTAAATTGTCTACCCCTTACATGTTTGGTTATACCTTTATTTATAATAACTCTAGACTATAGAAACCTGATGCGGACCAGCCCAGAAACACCAGCAAGGACCCATTACATGTTCCAAATGGACCAATGACTCGGTCCAAGACAAAGACATTGAAAGACGCATTGAATGCATTGGTTTTGAAGGTTTCCACCAAGTCAGAATTGCAAGGTCCATTGGAGTATCAAGAGGAGATCCTAGTACATCTTATCCATGTGCAAGAGGGGTCCAATACAACCTTATTTGGGCCATGAGATAAGGGCTTTATTTTATTTTGTTAGCTACAGCCCAAGGCTTGTTTGGGTTTAATTCATACTTTGCTTTAAGCTAGGATCCAAGGCTTGTTTGGATTAAGTTATGGGCTTTTCATTCTAGGGTTTTGGGACAGTTTTGAGTGCACCTCATATAAGTCCACATAAAGGGTCCATTAGGGTTAACTTTTCAAGAACTATTTAAACTCATGTAGGCCAAAATTTCGGCAGCTTTGATGATTATTATTCTGAACTTTTCAGTTTTAACATGTGAGAGTGATTCTTGCATTCTTCAGTTCTTGAACGAACTGAATCTGACTTATCGAAGATTAACTGGCTTCGTGGCGTCATTCTACTCATTCCAATGGTGTTGGTGCCTTCGGGCAGGTTTCCATTGTGTCACACTCATATCAGACCTATTTCGGCTTCCCGGGATCAGATCTCAATCTTGATTGTGGGTTGCGTGACCACGTGATCACGAGGTTCGCATCAGTTGGTATCAGAGCTAGGCTCCGAAACAAGGTCATATCATTCTGTTATTTTCGTTTTTTTTTAGTGTCCCTTAAGTTTTTCAGTGTTTGCATCCATCTTCTTGTTCTTCGTGTCTGTGTCATCTAAGCAAAAAAAAAAAAAAAGGTTTATATTTCATCTTGTTACTGTCTCTAATCATATCAGTTTGTTAAAAAGAAAAAAAAAATCAGAAAGAAATAGAGAAAAGAGTGATTAGTTGAAATTTGAAGGATCATTCAATTTTTGCCGCAGAAACACAAATCTTGGTGAACCATAAGCAAACCACCTCCGAATCAATTTAAACTTCATATTCAGTCAATTGGGGGTGGGATCGCATGATATATCAAAGTTGGGATTATTCTGATATTATTTGCTTGAGGTTTTAATTCGAGTTTCAATTCTGCCGCAAAACACTACTCTTAGTGAACCCTAGGTAAAACACCTTGGAATCTATTGAAACTTCATATTCTGAGTACTGGGTGTGCGATCGCACAACCTATTAAATTTGGGATTATGTTGATATCGGTTTCTGGAGGTTTTAATTGGAGGTTCAATTCTGCTGCAAACTGATCATACAAGGGGTTTGGTACTAGACACTTATAGAACGACCTATTAAATTGATTTTTGGTGTTTTCATAGTATTGTAATACTAAATATTGAATTTGAGGTCATTTCGAGATCGTTTGGTCTGGGTTTCAATTCTGTTATGTAAAATTGCGTAATAGGTTAGATTTGCCTCAAGTTTCAAAACATGATCTTTGCTGTTTAGTTTTGTCCAAATAATTTTGTTTCTGCTATATTTTGATTATCTAGGAGTCAAGTAATTGTTTTCTTAACATTCACTTCTGTTTTATTTCGTGTCAGGGACATGGACATTATGCTTCAGAGTGTCCAAACAAGAGAATCATGATGATTGGAGATAATGGTGATGTGGAATCTGAAAGTGACAGTTCTGATTGTGAAGGCATGCCACCATTGGAGGATAGTGATGGGGATGAGTTAGCATTACCGGTTGAGGAGTCCTTGGTTTTAAGGCGAACACTTCAGGTTCAGGTCAAAGAAGATGATACTAATGAACAAAGGGAGAACATCTTCCATATGCGTTGTTACGTACAAAGAAAGGTGTGTGGTTTAATTATAGATAGTGGAAGTTGTGTTAATGTTTGCAGTGCCACCCTTGTTAGTAAACTGAATTTGTGTACTGCTAAGCATGCTAAACCATATAGATTGCAATGGCTGAATGATGTTTCAGATGTTTGTCCTTTCAGATGTTTCAAGGACTCATGATCCGAATGGATTACGAACTCTTTTGGCCACAAGTAATGCTGCCATGTCTCAAGTGCTCTTACCAAAGCATAGAGTTCTTTGTCGTAAGTGGGATAGTTCAAGGTCGCTCCACTTAACTCTTCACTGAAAATACGCAATAGCTCTCCGATCCTGCATCAAAACAGCACCTATTCCTATTCCAGACGCATCACATTCTATTTCAAATGCTTTTGTAAAGTCAGGTAAAGCCAAAACAGGTGCAGAACATAATTTCTCTTTCAAAAGAACAAATGCCAATTCTTGTTCCTCCCCCCATTTAAACCCAACTGAGTTTTTAACAACTTCATTTAAAGGGGCAGCTATTGTACTAGGTGCATTTGTAAGTCCAAACGGCATTACTAACCATTCATACAAACCATGCTTAGTCTTAAATGCTGTTTTCCACTCATCACCTTCTTTCATCCTAATTTGATGGTACCCACTTTTCAAGTCAATTTTAGAGAAAATACAGGATCCATGTAACTCATCTAACATGTCATCAAGCCTAGGAATGGGATGTCTATATTTTACCGTTATGTTGTTGATGGCCCGACAATCAACACACATCCTCCATGTTCCATCCTTCTTTGGCACAAGTAGCACGTGTACAGCACACGGGCTCATACTCTCACGAATGTAGCCCTTTTCCATCAGCTCATCAACTTGCCTTTGAAGCTCCTTCGTCTCCTCGGGATTGCTTCTATAAGCTGGTCGGTTAGGAATTGAAGCTCCGGGTACGAAATCAATCTGATGCTCTATCCCCCTCAATGGTGGTAATCCGCTAGGAGTATCGTCGGGGAACACATCATCAAATCCCTGCAACAAAGAAATAGCAACACTAGGCACAATATGATCAAGATCATTAGTATTAAAGTAAGCCTCTTTGTACACAAGTAAGATCATTGGCTTGTTAGTGAAAAATGCAGATCTGACCTCACCCTCTCTAGCATAAAAATTGGGTTGTTTCTTTAGTTTTTCCACACAATTCTCATCACACTTGCTGACTTTCTTCACTCCTCTTGTCTTACCTCCACTCTCGGCCAGATTTGGGTGTTTTTGAGTTGTGGTCAAATGGTTTGATTTGTTTGGGGTGTTGGCCGAATATTTGCTTGTGTTTGGATGGGTGGCCGAATGGGTTGTAGTGGTTTGGGTTCTAGCCGAATCTGATGGTCTTCTCTCCCCTTGTTCCTCACCTTGATTTTCTCTCCCCATCGCCTCATGCTCACTTTTTAGCTTTATTTGATCATCATACACCTGTTTGGGTGTAAGAGGTACAAGAGTGATGGTTTTACCATCTTTTACAATGGTATACCTATTTTTAACCCCATCACGAATTGCCTTCCTATCATATTGCCATGGTCTCCCCAACAAGATGTGACTTGCTTGCATTGGTACCACATCGCACAGAACTTCATCAACATATTTCCCAATCGAAAATGGAACCACAACCTGTTTAGTCACTTTCATTTCACCACTATCATTCAGCCATTGCAATCTATATGGTTTAGCATGCTTAGCAGTACACAAATTCAGTTTACTAACAAGGGTGGCACTGCAAACATTAACACAGCTTCCACTATCTATAATTAAACCACACACCTTTCTTTGTACGTAACAACACGTATGGAAGATGTTCTACCTTTGTTCATTAGTATCATCTTCTTTGACCCGAACCTGAAGTGTTCGCCTTAAAACCAAGGACTCCTCAACCGGTAATGCTAACTCATCCCCATCACTATCCTCCAATGGTGGCATGCCTTCACAATCAGAACGGTCACTTTCAGATTCCACATCACCATTATCTCCAATCATCATGATTCTCTTGTTTGGACACTCTGAAGCATAATGTCCATGTCCCTGACACCTGAAACATTTAACATCACGAGTACGTTTAGGTTGAGTTTCAGATTTACCTTTGGCATCAGTAGGGACATCAACTTTAGCCTTTGGTGGTTCAGTTCTAGAAGGACCAAAGGATCTTGGGCGGACAGTGCCCTCTCTCTTTAGATTCGGCTTCCAAGATGATGACGAACCCGAATTAAACGCTGGCCGAGCATGCCCCCTCCTAAGTTGTCTCTCCACCTTCGTCGCCATGTGAACCATGTCCTCTAGCTCCACATAGTGTTGTAGCTCAACCACATTAGCAATGTACCGATTCAACCCATTAAGAAATCTAGCCATGGTGGCTTCTCTATCCTCAACAACATTAGCCCGAATCATTGCTATCTCCATCTCTTTGTGATATTCATCTACTGTCTTATAACCTTGATTCAGACCTTGGAGCTTCAGATATAAGTCTCTATAATAGTGGTTTGGCACAAATCATCTCCTCATTAAGACTTTCATCTCCCCCCAAGTCTGAACAGGTCGCTCGCCATTCCTCCTCCTACTGATCACAATCTGATCCCACCAAATCAACGCATACTCCGTAAACTCAATTATCACCAATTTCACCTTTTTTTGTTCAGAATAGCTATGGCAATCAAAAATCCAATCCACCTTTTTCTCCCACTCCAAATAAGCCTCCGGATCGTTTTTACCTTGAAAGCTAGGAATTTTCAGTTTAATGGTGTCCAAGTCCCCATCCATATCTTCATAAGTGCTCATGCCATGGAAATTCACATTCCTTCTAGCCCTGTTCGCTCCAGACCTGATTCCTTGGCCAGCTGATGCAAAATCATAGTCATCTTCACCCCCATCTGCGTTTTCATCAACAAACTCTTCAAAATCAGATCTGACATTCCGTGCCGCCATACGGACCGTATTTCCCCATCGATCAGCCCCACTATTCTGTTGCTTTATCGAATTCACCTCATATTTCAGATCCTTGGACGTCCTAGACAACAGCTCAAGTTGCTGGCCTATGGATCGCAATTGGAAAGCTACGTCAACGTTTTGTGTCGCTGATTCGTTATTTTCAGACATTCTTTGAATCTGCAAAATTTGGTCAGTAGCACAAATATATCCTCACACCTCTCGTGTATCACACAAACAAAAAATTAAGGCTTTTCACTCTATTAAGCTCTCTACGCCTTTTACCTCACAACTTGCTTTCTTTTGGTTCTTTAGGAACTGAAATCAACAAATCAAAGTCAATAGCCTTTGCAGCGCACTCTAAATATAATTTTCAGACTCAAGAATCAATAAATATACTGAAAACAAAGCAAAACAAAACTAGGATTATGATTTTCCGAGTAGCAATGCAAATTCGTACGAATTGTGGACGAAACGAAGACACGAAATAAAACAGAAGCGAATGTTAAGAAAACAATTACTTGACTCCTAGATAATCCAAATATAGCAGAAACAAAAATATTTGGACAAAACTAAACAGCAAAAAGATCATGTTTTGAAACTTGAGGCAAATCTAACCTATTACACAATTTTACGTAACAGAATTGAAACCCAGACCAAACGATCTCGAAATGACCTCAAATTCAATATTTAGTATTGCAATACTATGAAAACACCAAATATCAATTTATAGGTCGTTCTATAATATCAATATTTAGTTTGCAGCAGAATTGAACCTCCAATTAAAACCTCCAGAAACCGATATCACAATAATCCCAAATTTAATATGTGGTGCAATCACATACCCAATACTCAGAATATGAAGTTTCAATAGATTCCAAGGTGTTTTACCTAGGGTTCACTAAGAGTAGTGTTTTGCGGAAGAATTGAAACTCGAATTAAAACCTCAAGCAAATAATATCAGAATAAGCCCAACTTTGGTATATCATGCGATTTTTTTTGGTAAGCTGACTTATGTATTAAAAGAAAATGATACAAAGAATATAATGGGCATACCCAAGATTTACAATGAGGACAGAAACGAAAACCAACAAATGGCTACAGGCTAGCCACAACAAAACAAAAACTTGGACCAACTAGATATGCTAGGGGTACAAAAACAACCAGCTAAACATCAAATTAAGAGTCCATGTTATTGACCCTCCAAAGTCTTTGGATCCTTATGTTTTCATCTGTTTGTTGAACATTCCTCATCAAAACAAGCTTATCGCGAATGATACATTCGATTTGATCAAAAACCAAATTCGAAGCTTTAGACACATCTGCAAAGATCCTTGCATTCCGTTCTTGCCAGATACAATACACTGTAGCTGCGAAACCCAGTTTACGAGAACAATTGACGAAACTTTTTCCATGCCAAGAGACAGTGGCCAATCGAATCCATTCATCCAAGCTTTTTGTCATTCTTGGAATGTCGCATCTATCACAAACATTCCACCATAATGCTTTCGCAAAGGAGCATTCAAAGAACAAGTGGTTGTGATCTTCATTATTGCGGAGACAGAGTGAGCACCTATTGGGACCATGAATACCAAACCGATGAAGTCTATTCTGCGTTGAGAGTTTCCGTTGGATAGCCACCCAAAGAAGAAATGCATGTCTTGGGACAGCATTCTTGAACCACACGATGTCATGCCAATCAACCATTTGATGATGAATTCTTAGTTGTTCCCAAGCTACTTTGACCGAGAAACTCTGATTTGGCGAATCCAACCAAACAATCTCATCCTTTTGCCCCTTAGGAGTAGATGTGGAAGGAATAGCTTCTAATATGGGGTGCCATCCAATAGCATGAGTGATAGGAATTCTCCATTCTAAGTTATTAATCAGCACGTTCACTCTCGCGTTGTGTTCCATACCTGAATCATAGATGAAACGTTCACCGTAGGTATCAGCGAGCGGGCTATGAGGATGCCAATTGTCAAACCATAGAGAGGTTGTCATTCCATCTCCGATGACGTGCTTCATCTTCGGCCATGCTAAGGATCTGAGCTTTAGAATCTTTCCCCAAGCCCAAGAGCAGCTTCCTGGCGCCTTGATTGTCCAGAAATTCCTACCTCGCAAGAGATTGGATCTGATCCAAGTAGACCAGATTGAGCCATCTGAGTCATTGCACAAGTTCCAAATATGTTTCAACAAGGCAATCTTGTTCCATTCTGCTATCCTTTTTATGCCTAGCCCCCCCTCCTTTTTTTGGAAGACATACCTGATCCCAAGCCACTTTAGCCCTGGTAGTGCTCATATCTGAACCTGACCAAAGAAAGGATCTCATAATTTGCTCAACATTTTTCACTACTTCCCCAGGTAATAGGAATAGAGATGCCCAATAGACCTGGATGGAGAATAAGACTGAGTTAATCAGTTGTACTCGCCCTGCGAAAGAGAGTGTTCTGCAGGTCCAATGTCGAACTTTGGCGGTAATTCGATCCACGAGGCCCTTACAGTTAACAGCCTTTAGTCTGGACGAGATAAGAGGCACTCCCAAATATTTCATAGGAAGCTCCCCCTCTCTAAACCCAAGAATATTGATAATTTGTTCCCTCTCAGCACCTAACGAACCGCTCAAGAAGATGTCACTTTTGTTTGGATTTGGATATAGACCTGATAGAAACTGAAACTCTGTGAGTGCATTTTTGATCATACGGATTGAATGTACTTCCCCTTTGCTGAATATCATCAAGTCGTCGGCAAAGCAAAGATGAGAAATTCTGTCCTTCTTGCATCTCCAGTGGAACTTGAAGTTTTGGTTGGCACTCATATTGCAGAACAGCCCTGACAGGATTTCCATGCATAGGACAAACAAATATGGAGATAATGGATCACCTTGTCTCAGCCCTCTCCCCCCTTGGAAGTAACCCACAAGTTCACCGTTGACGTTGATTGAGAATTGACATGATGTAACACAAACCATGATCCAATCAATGACTGTTCTAGGGAATCCCATTTTTATCAACGTAGCATCAACGAAATCCCACCGAACAGAGTCATAAGCCTTCATCAGGTCTACTTTCATAGCACAACGAGCAGGACCCGTAGTTGTGTGATAGCCTTTCATTAGTTCCTGGGACAAAAGAATATTGTCGTTGATTCTCCGTCCAGAGATATAGGACGAAAATCTGTCAACCTCGTAGGATTAGCAACTTTAGGGATAAGGGAAATGGATGTAGCATTCATTTCTTTAAGCATTCTACGAGTCTGGAAGAAGGAGCTAACAGCGTTGATTACATCTTCCCCCACTATGTGCCACATTCTTTTGAAGAAACCTGCGTTGAAGCCATCTGGACCAGGAGTTTTGTTGTTTTTCAAACTAAACATAGCATGCTTAATCTCCTCTCTTGTTACATCTTGTGCTAGTACATGTTGTTGAGTTGACGACAATTTGTAATTAATTGCCGATTGCATCACTTCCTCGTTCAGGACCCTAGGCATCTGTTTCACTCCCAATACACGCTGGAAGTATGCAATTACTTCTGATTTGACTGCCTCGTGTCCTTCAGCGACTTCTCCATCCTCCCTTGTAACCGAGAGAAGCTTATTTCTATTCTGTCTACCATTTACTGATTTGTGAAAGTAGCTAGTATTCTGATCCCCCAAGCTAAGCCATTGTATCCTTGCCTTTTGTCTGAAAAAACACTCTTCCGCCCTGACAGTAGAAGCATAGTTACGAACAACATCTCTTTCTCGCATACGCAATGTTGGATCCTCAGGCGCTGTATGCAGAGCTTGTTGAGCCCTATCCATGTGATCTTTTGCATCTTTGACTCTATCGGAAATATTGGAGAAGTGAGTCTTATTGAAATGTTTAAGTTCCTGCTTTAGTTTCCTTAGTTTGCAACACAGTTGATACATTGGACAACCTCCCGAATGCTGATCCCATACTTTCTTCACCAAGGGCATGAACTCATCATGATCCATCCACATATCAAAGAATCTGAATGGTTTCTTTATGTTCTGAACATTGCCAGTGACTTTTACCACCATGGGAGAATGATCTAACATACCAGCAGGCAAGAATCTCGCTTCCGACAATGGGAAGCGCATATTCCACTTCTCATTCACAAGCACTCTATCTAGTTTCCGCATAATCATATTCTCAGGACATTGGTTCGTCCAAGTATAATGCATACCTGAATACCGAAGATCATCCACTTTCGCTTCACGTATACATGTTTCCAATCTGTCCATATGACCAGCCCACGTAGAAGACCCTCCTAACCTCTCTGACTGGTTGCGGATAGCATTAAAGTCGCCCATAAGAATCCATGGGTTGACTCCCATCCATCACTACGACTCACAAATATCAGACCATAAAGCCTCACGTATAGATGCATTATTGTCTCCGTAAATGATTCAAGTATTAAAACAGATATTGGTAGCTAATATCATGACAGAAACATGGATAGCCTGGTCTGACATTCCCAGAACATCCACCTTCACCACATCAGCATTCCAACAAACCCAAATACGACCACGACAAGAGAAATCATAATTATACAAGAATGACCAATTACGCAGAAGAAGTTGCGAAACATTATCTTTATTCCTGTCTCTAACCCGAGTTTCAACCAAACCAAAAAAAACCATCCTCTCTTGATGGATGAGCTGACGCAGTTCTGAATGCTTTATGGGATCATTCAAACCTCTAACATTCCAACATCCAATAATCATAGGGAAATAGAGAGGAGTACCAAACATCAACACACGGATTACCTTGACTTGCCCCCCCTTGAGGAGCCAGATTTCTTACTCTTCTTTGAAAAGCCTGGAGAACCCGTTTTCTTTTTTTCTAGAGAGTCTCTAGCCTTGCTAGCTAACTGATTAATAAAAGTTTCCCCGTCAGAAGAAATCGGACTTTGCGGACTTGTTGGGATCAATGATGTCGACTCCTTATCACCATCTTCGGACCTGTATCACCTCCCATAGCTCCATTATCAACATTCACCTCATGACTAACAGGGTTCATGGTTGCATTACAGATGGTTGAACTTTGATCTAAAGAAGTACATGCATCCCCTTCCTCCGGCACCATGTCTGCTCGTAAGCTCTTCAAAATAAGAGGAGAAGTAGGATTTTCATCTTCATAACAACCAGCATTGGGCACATCTAATGTCGCAGATTCATTCGTATTACAATCAGCAATATGTAAAGCAGATGCTAAACAACCCATTCTCATTACAATTAAGCTCTTTAGATTGCCAAAACAATCATTCTCACCAATCGTAACACCCTTATTTCGTTTACCAACTACCTGCCATTGAAGCTGATTCTGCTTATTATCTGCATGTTTAGAGTTCACAGCTCCTATTTTCCTTTTGCCCTCTGCCCCCATTGTACGATCAGCAACTTTACTGGTAGCACATATCGCTGTGGTATGTCCAAAGACATTGCAATTATTGCACCTTGAAGGAATCCATTCATAATCCGCTGAAATTGTTATGAATAACCCATTTGGACAGCGAAGGTCGTATTCCTTCACCAGCGTTTTCGAAGCTTCTATCTCAACGCAAACTCTTGCGTAGCTAAGCCTTTTACGCAACAATGTAGTAAGGTCAGCATGAAGGGGAACCCCAATAGCACTCGCTACACAACTCAACCCCTTAACAGTCCAATACTCGAGAGGAACATTATAGAGCTTAACCCATACCGGAACTCTATCCAGATCATCTTTCAAAAATTGCATGTTTGGATGCCAACGTTTAAGCACCAAAGGTCTGTTGGCCATGTGCCATGGAGCTCTCTCCAGAACATTAGTGGCGCGATCGACAGAATCAAAAGTGAAGAGAAAGAATCCATTATCAGAAGATAAAACTTCGAATAGACCGTGGGAGCCCCATATTCTTTTAGCAATAGAATTAACAACAGGATAGGGTAATTTCTGACCCACGAAATGACCAACTAGAGTGGATTTCCAAATTTCACAGCCATCCTCAAACACATCAAGTGGAGGAGCTACTGTCACACGACCATCAGTTATTGCGGGGGGAGCAAAATGCAAGTTACGGACTGGATTCATATCAAGGGACATCCTACCCTTATTGTCATCAACATCAGAGCCCTTCAAAGCATTTAAAAAATTCAATTTGGGGCTAAGGTGTAGCTGTTCTTGTTGCTTAGACCCAACCTTCAACTCATCACCTTTAGAACCCAACACAGGATTCATGTCATGACTATTTAGCATGTCTTGGAGCTCTAATTGTAAAGTATGTCCAGATTTAACTCCATTGTGATGATCAATCTCAGAGCTA
Organism: Populus alba; assembly: GCF_005239225.2. Taxonomy (NCBI): domain Eukaryota; kingdom Viridiplantae; phylum Streptophyta; class Magnoliopsida; order Malpighiales; family Salicaceae; genus Populus; species Populus alba. The sequence goes on along the minus strand of NC_133301.1, from coordinate 6,465,918 downwards.
ACCATTGGAACAAATTTGACAGTAGAACACAAAGACAATTTGGCAGCATACAAATACTAGAAAAAACTCAGTCCAAGAAGCACTAATAAGCGACCAGCACTATGATTGGAACACCGATCAGTTCAAACATCCCAACGGTTCAAAGGAAGATACACATGTTATGTATAACATATTCAAAAATCAGCACATTTTAACGGTTGGATCTCCGCAGATCTTAATTATACCGAAACTGACCTGAGAATGACGACCTTCTGTTGAACATGTAGACAACGTTGCTGGAGGCTTAATTTCTAATCTCCACCGTTCAGAATGTAGGAAATATAGATGTTCACAACATACCAAAAAATAGTCTGGATCCAACGGTATAACAAGGCAAAATGGGCCGGCGACTCTGAGAGCACTAGGGGGTTTTCCAGAAAATTTCAATTGTCCAGATTTCTTAAACGGCGGCAGCTTTAGAAGATCCCTCCGGTCAGAATGTAGACAATAGTTCAGTTCACAACATAACCAAATCTTGGCTTGATCCAACGGTGGTCGCCGGAGATATGGCTGTCGGAGCACCGCCCCTTTGAATCTTTCCTCTCTAACCTCTCTCTTATTTAATGACTGAATATGAAGTTTAAATTGATTCCGAGGTTCCCTTTGGTATATCATGCGATCCCACCCCCAATAGACTGAATATGAAGTTTAAATTGATTCCGAGGTGGTTTGCTTATGGTTCACTAAGATTTGTGTTTCTGCGGCAAAAATTGAATGATCCTTCAAATTTCAACTAATCACTCTTTTCTCTATTTCTTTCTGATTTTTTTTTCTTGTTAACAAACTGATATGATTAGAGACAGTAACAAGATGAAATATAAACTTTTTTTTTTTTGGCTTAGATGACACAGACACGAAGAACAAGAAGATGGATTCAAACATTGAAAAACTTAAGGGACAGTAAAAAAAAACGAAAATAACATAATGATATGACCTTTTTTCGGAGCCTAGCTCTGATACCAACTGATGCGAACCTCGTGATCACGTGGTCACACAACCCACAATCAAGATTGAGATCTGATCCTGGAAAGCCGAAATAGGTCTGATATGAGTGCGACACAATGGAAACCTGCCCCAAGGCACCAACACTATTGGAATGAGTAGAATGATGCCACGAAGCCAATTAATCTTCGATAAGTCAGATTCAGTTCGTTCAAGAATTGAAGAATGCAAGAATCACTCACACGTTAAAACTGAAAAATTCAGAATAATAATCATCAAAGCTGCCAAAATTTTGGCCTACATGAGTTTAAATAGTTCTTGAAAAGTTAACCCTAATGTACCCTTTATGTGGACTTATATGAGGTCCACTCAAAACTGGCCCAAAACCCTAAAATGAAAAGCCCATAACTTAATCCAAACAAGCCTTGGATCCTAGCTTAAAACAAAGTATGAATTAAGCCCAAACAAGCCTTGGGCTGTAGCTAATAAAATAAAATAAAGCCCTTATCTCATGGCCCAAATAAGATTGTATTGGACCCCTCTTGCACATGGATAAGATGTACTAGGATCTCCTCTTGATACTCCAAAGGACCTTCCAATTCTGACTTGGTGGAAACCTTCAAAACCAATGCATTCAATGCGTCTTTCAATGTCTTTGTCTTGGACCGAGTCATTGGTCCATTTGGAACATGTAATGGGTCCTTGCTGGTGTTTCTGGGCTGGTCCGCATCAAGGGTCCCATTAATAACAGAATCAAATTTGAGCTAATTCCGAGTTGATTTGGTCCAATTTGCCCTTGTTAAGTTTTCTGCGGCAGAAACCAATAAATATCTTTTTGAACGATTTTTTTTTCTTTTTTTTGTATTTTTTTTTCAACTGATATATTTTGGACTGTAACAAAACAAAATAACTAATTTTGTTTTTTTTTTATATGCTGCAAAATCAAGGAGAAGAAGAAATTTGACACTAAGGAATATTTGCGGAAACAACATGAACGAAAATTTCAGAAGGATATAACCTGATTAATGGAGCCAAGCTCTGACACCAAATGATGCGAACCTCATGATCACGTGGTCACGCAACCCACACACAAAGACACCAATTCCCGGAAAGCCAAGTAAATCAGGTTTGATAGGAGTGTGACACAAAAATAACTTGTACCTAGGCACCAGCACTATTGGAAACGTAAACCCCTATCCAACGAATATTGATTCGCGAACAAGAAGTATAAGGATGACGCCACGAAGCCAGTTGTTCTTCGATAAGTCGTTTTCAGTTCTTTAGAGAACCATGAAAGGGAGATTATCTCACCAACACACACACACACAAAGTGCGGCAAACAAGAAGTTTTATTAATCTGAATTTTTCTTCCTTGCATGTCTAGTTATGCCCTTATTTATAGTGAATGCAAACTAAAACAAACCCTAATGGACCTCTTATGTGGACTTATATGATGCCCACTTACAATTAAACCCAAATAATATAAATAAACCCTAAACTAAGAAGAAAATAACAATAAAATAAATAAATCCGAATTTAATATCCTAAATATGATAGGATCAGATTTGTAGCCCTTTAGAAGTCCTATATAAGCTAGGAGAATCAAATTTGAAGGTAGAATTAGTTCTGAAATCTTCTTTCCTTTTTGTAGCTAGGATGAATAAGGAATCCTTGTAAGAAAAGGATTCTGAAACATTTATGAATCCTTGCCACACTTGGAAACTATGTTGAAGCCCATTAAAGATCTTTGTAGAACTAGGAGATTCCCAAAATAAGCTGCCGCATCCTTTTAGGAAAAGAATTCTAGCCAAATAGGAAGTCCACAAGTCAAAAGGAAGTAAATAACAAAACCCGTACAGCCTCTGTTCACCCGTGTTTGGATGCCTTGCCGAACTCCGATTGACATGATATTTTAACCCAAGGTACAAAAACATGTCAGGAGCCCCCACGTACAATTTCAGCCCGATCCAACGATAGGATTGAGAATTATGACTATTTCCGTAAAACTAGATAGTTGCGCATTTTACGTCAAAATCCAAATTTGACCTTACCTGGATCGAGGCCCATAAGGATACTAGATCAGGAAGTGAAGGAGCTACGGAGCAAAAAGATCCCCCTCGTCAGAATCTTATGGCGAAATGCTCAAGTAGAAGAGGAAACTTGGGAGAGGGAGGCTGAGATGAGGAAAAGGTACCCCAATTTATTTGAACTACCAGGTATGGTGTGTGAAACTTCTTAAATTTCGAGGATTGAAATTCATATTTAGGAGGGTTAGAATGTAAAACACCCAAATGAATATATCTGATATGGTTCAGCCCTGTGATACGACCCAAGTAAGGTCAGATTCGGATTTTGGCGTAAAAAGCGCAACAGTCCAGGTTTACGGCAACAATCATAATTCTCAATCTGACTGTTGGATCGGGCTAATATTTTATGTGGACTCTCCAGACATATATTACTACCTTGGGTTAAAATTGCAGGTCAATCGGAGTTCGGGAAGGCACCCCAATACTGGTCAACAGAGGCTGTACGGATTTTGTTATTTACTTCCATTTGACTTGTGGACTTCCTATTTGATTAGGATTCTTTTCCTCCAAGGATGTGGGAGCTGGTTTTGGGAATTTCCTAGTTCCACAAGGATCTTTAATGAGTTGCAATATAATCTCCTAGTGTGGCAAGGATTCATTAATGTTTCAGAATCCTTTTCTTATAAGGATTCCTTATTCATCCTAGCTACACAAGGAAAGAAGGGCTGGTGGTATTTAATGACAAGTTACTTATTTTTATTATTTTCTTTCATGTTTGGGCTTAATTAATTAGTTTGTCTTCAGCTAGGATCCAAGGCTTGTTTGGATCAGGTTATGGACTTTTTAGTTTAGGGTTTTGGGCCAGTTTTGAGTGGACCTCATATAAGTCCACATAAGAGGTCCATTAGGGTTAATTTTTCAAGAACTATTTAAACTTATGTAAGCCACAATTTCGGCAGCTTTGATGATTATTATTCTGAATTTTTCAGTTTTAACGTGTGAGAGTGATTCTTGCATTCTTCAGTTCTTGAACGAACTGAATCTGACTTATCGAAGATTAACTGGCTTCGTGGCGTCATTCTACTCATTCCAATAGTGTTGGTGCCTTGGGCAGGTTTCCATTGTGTCGCACTCATATCAGACCTATTTCTGCTTTGCGGGGGATAGATCTCAATCTTGATTGTGGGTTGCGTGACCACGTGATCACGAGGTTCGCATCAATATATATATATATATATATATATATTATATATATATATATATTATAGAGAGAAGAGAGAGAGAGAGGGAAACGATGACTCAGTTTTCGCTGCCGATGCAGAAATGAAATCGGCAACGACACAGATTTTGTTGTCGATTTCTTGATCGGCAGCAATGCAGTTTCTGCTGTCGATTTCTGGATCGGTAGCGACGTAGTTTTCGCTGCCGAGGCAGAAATCGGCAGCGATGTAGTGTTCGTTACCGATTTCTCAATCGATAGCAACGCAGAGCTGGGAGGGAGGGGTAAAATCGGTTTTAGATAGACCAAAACAAGGATAAGAATACATCTAAACCAACCCCCAAACAACCCACTTCATTTGATGAGGAGTATAAATAGAAGGTGGAGAGAGAGGATGACCCATCTTCTTCCAAAAACAGCAGCTGCATATCATTCTTCTCTCCCTCTTTCACAACAAAAACTTAAATCAAACCAGTAGAGAGTGCTTGTAAACGTGAGAGGGAAAGATGAGACCTTGAGAGAAGAGTGGACAACTGTCTAAAGGAAAGGAAAAAGAGGGCTGGAAAACGTGAGAAGAAGAAGGAGGAGGAGAACCAGCAGGAGCGATGAAAAGAATAGTGTCAAACCCTCCTCAAACTTAGTTAAATTCAAAAGGTATGGGTCATGAAACTCCCTTCCTCTTTCCCCTTAAAGACCAGAAACAAGATGAATGAAGAAGAAAACCTTAAGAAAAATTGATCTAAGATCTAAGCCAGCTGTGAAGGAAACTGAAATTAACTAGGAGAACAAGGAAACTGAAGTGAAATGAAGCCAATTTCAGAACATCTAACAAAGAAAAAAATAAATAAAAATGGAAATAACAAATCATGGTAGAGGGCTGGCTTTAGCTATGGGGTGGGCCAGCATGCATGTGTGTTTCTGCTGGGGTTTTACTATGCTGAAATTTATGTTTTCTGTTGGGGTTTGTTGAAAGATTATAGGTTGTAATTGATGTGTTCTGCTAGGGTTTTGTTAGGTTGAAATTAGTGTGTTCTGCTGGGGTTTTATTGTGCTGTAATTAATGTGTTCTGCTGTGATGTTGTTGTGCTGAAATTAATGTGTTCTGCTGGAATTTACTAAAGATTATGTTGTATTCATGGTTTTTCCATGTGTGTGTTCTGCTGGAATTTTGTTGAAGAATTATGTGCTGAAATTGATGGTTCTAATTTGTGAGTTGTGCAACGAAATTCTATTTCGCTGCCGAAACTGAGCCTTCTGCAGCGAATTAATATTCGTTGTCGATTTGTGTATTGTGCAACGGAATTCTATTTCGCTGCCGCAACTGAACCTCCTGTTTCGCTGCCGCAACCGGACCTCCTGCAGCGAATTGATATTCGCTGCCAATTTGTGCGTTGTGCAGCGAAACTGTGGCACCAACAGCGATGCAATTGTCGCAGCCGAACTGGCAGCCTGCGGCGAACCAGTTCTCGCTGCCGATTTCTACAATAAGCCTCCCATGTAGGAATGACTTAAATGCTAGTAACAATTTCATGATATGATAGTGTAAAATATGGAACACTTGAATGTGAACATATGAACTCTTGAAATAAGTGTGATGATGAATATGATTCAAAAATAAAATAAATACAATTGTGTTGATTTGTGACCATTGATGTCTTAGGTGGTGCGGTTGGGATTGGACCATCATCAAGACAGGAAACAAACCCACAGGTGGAGCAGGTAGGTGACTTTGCACCCTTTTTTTTTTCATACGTTGAATATTGAAATATTTTAACTTGAGTATTATCATATTGTTAGAACCGATATTAGATTTGTTGAACGTTTAAATGTTGACTAATGGTTGATTAGCTTCGGCTAATGGCATCCGCATGGGATGGTCGGGATAAAGGAATAACTGATTAGCTTCAGCTAATGGCATCCGACATTTGGATGGCCGTGGGTAAAGGACTGATTAGCTTCGGCTAATGGCATCCGGATGGATGGCCGGGATAAAGGAATGATTTCGTTGCCGATGCAGAAATCGGCAGCGACGCAGTTTCCACTGCTAATTCTAGATCTGCAGCGATGCAGTCTTTGCTGCCGATACAAAAATCAGCAGCGACGCAATTTCCTCTACCGATACAGAAATCGGCAGCGACGCAGTTTCCACTGCCGATACAGAAATCGATAGCGACCCAGTTTTCGCTGCCAATTCTAGATCGGCAGCGACGCAGCCTTCTCTATAGCATCCGGATGGATGGCCGGGACAAATGAATGATTAGTTTCGGCGAATGACATTCGAAAACTTGTGTATCTATATGTACTACTAGTTGTTATATCAAATACATGAAGAAATTATAAATGTTAATGCTTCATTTAACTGCCAGACCGTTGGTTACCATTATTAATTATTATTATTACAGTATTTGCATTTCTTAAATGTTTTGTACTGCTGCAAGGACGTCACACCAACGAGATGTCTAGAAAACCCGATACTCGGGAACCTACTTTTGCAAGGAATTATGTAAATGCATTCTAAATCACAATGTATTTTGTATGGATCAATGTACTAAATGTATAACTTTTATTAGATCCTTTTTGTTTAAAATTGTGATGGTTATTAGTAGGATAGGAATGCAAACTCATGTCTATGTAGATATTTTTAATATGAACTTCAAATCATACAACCTTAATATTACGTGATTGGGGCGGTGCTCCAACAGCCATATCTCCGGCGACCACCGTTGGATCAAGCCAAGATTTGGTTATGTTGTGAACTGAACTATTGTCTACATTCTGACCGGAGGGATCTTCTAAAGCTTCCGCCGTTTAAGAAATCTGGACAATTGAAATTTTCTGGAAAACCCCCTAGTGCTGTCAGAGTCGCCGGCCCGTTTTTGCCTTGTTATACCGTTGGATCCAGACTATTTTTTGGTGTTGTGAACATCTTATTTCCTACATTCTGTCCAGAGGGATCGTCCATATTGGATTCCTCCTGCGGAAGCCAGCCATTTGAATATTTCTGGAGAAATCCTTCTCGGAATAGTCAGAGCCCGGCATATTTCTCCTTCTTCCACCGTTTGGATCAAGCTTATTTTTGGATATGTGATGCATCGGGTTATGATACACATTCTGAACGGTGGAGATTAGAAATTAAGCCTCCAGCAACGTTTGTCTACATGTTCAACAGAAGGTCGTCATTCTCAGGTCAGTTTCGGTATAATTAAGATCTGCGGAGATCCAACCGTTAAACTGTGCTGATTTTTTTAATATGTTATACATAACATGTGTATCTTCCTTTGAACCGTTGGGATGTTTGAACTGATCGGTGTTCCAATCATAGTGCTGGTCGCTTATTAGTGCTTCTTGGACTGAGTTTTTTTCTAGTATTTGTATGCTTGCCAAATTGTCTTTGTGTTCTGCTGTCAAATTTGTTCCAATGGTTAGCTCTGACATTGAACAACACAATGGAGTTAAATCTGGACATACTTTACAATTAGAGCTCCAAGACATGCTAAATAGTCATGACATGAATCCTGTGTTGGGTTCTTAAAGGTGATGAGTTGAAGGTTGGGTCTAAGCAACAAGAACAGCTACACCTTAGCCCCAAATTGAATTTTTTAAATGCTTTGAAGGGCTCTGATGTTGATGAAATAAGGGTAGGAGTCCCTTGATATGAAATCCAGTCCGTAACTTGCATTTTGCTCCCCCCGCAATAACTGAATGGTCGTGTGACAGTAGCTCCTCCACTTGATGTGTTTGAGGATGGCTGTGAACTTTGGAAATCCACTCTAGTTGGTCATTTCGTGGGTCAGAAATTACCCTATCCTGTTGTTAATTCTATTGCTAAAAGAATATGGGGCTCCCACGGTCTATTTCGAAGTTTTATCTTCTGATAAATGGATTCTTTCTCTTCACTTTTGATTCTGTCGATCGCGCCACTAATGTTCTGGAGAGAGCCCCATGGCACATGGCCAACAGACCTTTGGTGCTTAAACTGGCATCCGAACATGCAATTTTTGAAAGATGATCTGGATAGAGTTCCGGTATGGGTTAAGCTCTACAATGTTCCTCTCGAGTATTGGACTGTTAAGGGGCTGTTGAGTTTGTAGCGAGTGCTATTGGGGTTCCCCTTCATGCTGACCTTACTACATTGTTGCGTAAAAAGGCTTAGCTACGCAAAGAGTTTGCGTTGAGATAGAAGCTTCGAAAACGCTGGTGAAAGGAATACGACCTTCGCTGTCCAAATGGGTTATTCATAACAATTTCAGCGGATTATGAATGGATTCCTTCAAGGTGCAATAATTGCAATGTCTTTGGACATACCACAGCGATATGTGCTACCAGTAAAGTTGATGATCGTACAATGGGGGCAGAGGGCAAAAGGAAAATAGGAGCTGTGAACTCTAAACATGCAGATAATAAGCAGAATCAGCTTCAATGGCAGGTAGTTGGTAAACGAAATAAGGGTGTTACGATTGGTGAGAATGATTGTTTGGCATCTAAAGAGCTTAATTGTAATGAGAATGGTTGTTTAGCATCTGCTTTACAGATTGCTGATTGTAATACGAATGAATCTGCGACATTAGAATGTGCCCAATGCTGGTTGTTATGAAGATGAAAAATCCTACCTCTCCTCTTATTTTTGAAGAGCTTACGAGCAGACATGGTGCCGGAGGAAGGGGATGCATGTACTTCTTTAGATCAAAGTTCAACCATCTGTAATGCAACCATGAAACCCTGTTAGTCATGAGGTGAATGGTTGATAATGGGAGTTATGGGAGGTGATACAGTTAAGGAAGATGATGATAAGGAGTCGACGTCACTGATCCCAACAAGTCCGCAAAGTCCGATTTCTTTCTGACGGGGAAACTTTTATTAATCAGTTAGCTAGCAAGGCTAGAGACTCTCTAGAAAAAAAGAAAACGGGTTCTCCAGGCTTTTCAAAGAAGAGTAAGAAATCTGGCTACTCAAGGGGGGGGCAAGTCAAGGTAATCCGTGTGTTGATGTTTGGTACTCCTCTCTATTTCCCTATGATTATTGGATGTTGGAATGTTTAGAGGTTTGAATGATCCCATAAAAGCATTCAGAACTGCGTCAGCTGATCCATCAAGGAGAGGATGGGTTTTTTTTTTGGTTTGGTTTGAAACTCGAGTTAGAGACAGGAATAAAGATAATGTTCGCAACTTCTTCTGCGTAATTGGTCATTCTTTGTATAATTATGAATTTCTCTTGTCGTGGTCGTATTTGGGTTTGTTGGAATGCTGATTTGGTTTGAAAGGTGGATGTTCTGGAATGTCAGACCAGGCTATCCATGTTTCTGTCATGATATTAGCTACCAATATCTGTTTTAAATACCTTCATCATTTACGGAGACAATAATGCATCTACTTACGTGAGGCTTTATGGTCTGATATTGTGAGTCGTAGTGATGGATGGGAGTCAACCCCATGGATTCTTATGGGCAACTTTAAATGCTATCCGCAACCAGTCAGAGAGGTTTAGGAGGGTCTTCTACGTGGGCTGGTCATATGGACAGATTGGAAACATGTATACGTGAAGCGAAAGTGGATGATCTTCGGTATTCAGGTATGCATTATACTTGGACGAACCAATGTCCTGAGAATATGATTATTGCGGAAACTAGATAGAGTGCTTGTGAATGAGAAGTGGAATATGCGCTTCCCATTGTCGGAAGCGAGATTCTTGCCTGCTGGTAGTCAGATCATTCTCCCCATGGTGGTAAAAGTCACTGGCAATGTTTCAAGAACATAAAGAAAACCATTCAGATTCTTCGATATGTGGGATGGATCATGACGAGTTCATGCCCTTGGTGAAGAAAGTATGGGATCAGCATTCAAGAGGTTGTCCAATGTATCAACTGTGTTGCAAACTAAGGAAGGCTTAAAGCAGGAACTTAAAACATTTCAATAAGACTCACTTCTCCAATATTTTCCGATAGAGTCAAAGATTGCAAAAGATCACATGGATAGGGCTCAACAAGCTCTGCATACAGCGCCTGAGGATCCAACATTGCGTATGCGAGAAAGAGAGATGCTGTTCGTAAAACTATGCTTCTACTGTTCAGGGCGGAAGAGTGTTTTTTTTTCAGACAAAAGGCAAGGGATACAATGGCTTAGCTTGGGGGATCAGAATTACTAGCTACTTTCACAAATCAGTAAAATGGTAGACAGAATAGCAAATAAGCTTCTTCTCGGTTACAAGGGAGGATGGAGAAAGTCGCTGAAGGACACGAGGCAGTCAAATCAGAAAAGTAATTGCATACTTCCAGCGTGTATTGGACGAGTGAAACAGATGCCTAGGGTCCTGAACGATGGAAAGTGATGCAATCGGCAATTAATTACAAATTGGTCGGTCAACTCAACAGCATGTACTAGCACAAGATGTAACAAGAGAGGGGAGATTAAGCATGCTATGTTTAGTTTGAAAAAAACAACAAAGCTCCTGGTCCAGATGGCTTCAACGCAGGTTTCTTCAAAGAATGTGGCACATAGTGGGGGGAAGATGTAATCAACGCTGGTAGCTCCTTCTTCCAGACTCGTAGAATGCTTAAAAGAAATGAATGCTACATCCATTTCCCTTATGCCCCATAAAGTTGCTAATGCTACGAGGTTGATAGATTTTTCGTCCTATATCTTGCTGCAATACAGTATACCAAATGCATCGCGAAGATTCTAGCTGGGAGAATGAAAGTTGTTTTACCAAATCCTTAGTAGGTCCGTATCAAACAGCTTTTGTCTCTGGACGGAGAATCAGCGACAATATTCTTTTTGTCCCAGGAAACTAAATGAAAGGCTGTATCACACAACTACGGGTTCCTGCTCGTTGTGCTATGAAAGTAGACCTGATGAAGGCTTAGACTCTGTTCGGTGGGATTTTCGTTGATGCTACGTTGATAAAAATGGGATTACCTAGAACAGTCATTGATTGGATCATGGTTTGTGTTACATCATGTCAATTCTCAATCAACGTCAACGGTGAACTTGCGGGTTACTTCCAAGGGCGGGGAGAGGGTTGAGACAAGGTGATCCATTATCTCCATATTTGTTTGTCCTATGCATGGAAATCCTGTCAGGGGCTGTTCTTGCAATAATGAGTGCCAAAACCAAAACTTCAGTTCCACTGGAGATGCAAGAAGGACAGAATTTCTCATCTTTGCTTTGCCGACGACTGCTGATGATATTCAGCAAAGGGGAAGTACATTCAATCCGTATGATCAAAAATGTACTCACAGAGTTTCAGTTTCTAATCAGGTCTATATCCAAATCCAAACAAAAGTGACATCTTCTTGAGCGGTTCGTTAGGTGCTGAGAGGGAACAGATTATCAGTATTCTGGGTTTAAGAGAGGGGGAGCGTTCCTATAAAATATTTGGGAGTGCCTCTTATCTCTTTCCAGACTAAAGGCTGTTAACTGTAAGGGCCTCGTGGATCGAATTACCGCCAGAAGTTCGACATTGGACCTGTCAGAACACTCTCTTTCGCAGGGCGAGTACAACTGATTAACTCAGTCTTATTCTCCATCCAGGTCTATTGGGCATCTCTATTCCTATTTAACCCTGGGGAAGTAGTGAAAAATGTTGAGCAATTATGAGTATCCTTTCTTTTGGTCAGGTTCAGATATGAGCACTACCAGGGGCTAAAGTGGCTTGGGATCAGGTATGTCTTCCAAAAAAGGAGGGGGGGCTAGGCATAAAAAGGATAGCCAGAATGGAACAAGATTGCCTTGTTGAAACATATTTGGAACTTGTGCCATGACTCAGATGGCTCAATCTGGTCTACTTGGATCAGATCCAATCTCTTGCGAGGTAGGAATTTTCTGGACAATCAAGGCGCCAGGAAGCTGCTCTTGGGCTTGGGGAAAGATTCTAAAGCTCAGATCCTTAGCATGGCCGAAGATGAAGCACGTCATCGGAGATGGAATGACAACCTCTCTATGGTTTGACAATTGGCATCCTCATAGCCCGCTCGCTGATACTACGGTGAACGTTTCATCTATGATTCAGGTATGGAACACAACGCGGAGAGTGAACGTGCTGATTAATAACTTAGAATGGAGAATTCCTAATCACTCATGCTATTGGCTGGCACCCCATTTAGAAGCTATTCCTTCCCATCTACTCCTAAGGGGCAAAAGGATGAGAATTGTTTGGTTGGATTCGCCAAATCAGAGTTCTCAGGTCAAAGTAGCTTGGGAACAACTAAGAATTCATCATCAAATGGTTTGATTGGCATGACATCGTTGTGTTCAAGAATGTTGTCCCAAGACATGCATTTCTTCTTTGGGTGGCTAATCCAACGGAAACTCTCAACGCAGGATAGACTTCATCGGTTTTGGTATTCATGGTCCCAATAGGTGCTCACTCTGTCTCCGCAATAATGAAGATCACAACCACTTGTTCTTTGAATGCTCCTTTGCGAAAGCATTATGGTGGAATGTTTGTGATAGATGCGACATTCAAGAATGACAAAAAGCTTGGATGAATGGATTCGATTTGGCCACTGTCTCTGGCATGGAAAAAGTTTCGTCAAGCTTTTCTCGTAAACTGGGTTTCGCAGCTCAGTGTATTGTCCTCTGGCAAGAACGGAATGCAAGGATCTTTGCAGATGTGTCTAAAGCTTCGAATTTGGTTTTTTGAATCAAATCGAATGTATCATTCGCGATAAGCTTGTTTTGATGAGGAATGTTCAACAAACAGATGAAAACATAAGGATCCAAAGACTTTGGAGGGTCATAACATGGACTCTTAATTTGATGTTTAGCTGGTTGTTTTTGGTACCCCTAGCATATCTAGTGGTCCAAGTTTTTGTTTTGTTGTGGCTAGCCTGTAGCCATTTGTTGGTTTTCGTTTCTGTCCTCATTTTTAAATCTTGGGTAGGCCCATTTTCTTTTGTTACCTATATTCTTTGTATCATTTTCTTTTAATACATAAGTCAGCTTACCAAAAAAAAATAACTCCTTAACTAAAGCATGTTTTATAATAACAAGTCTAATACTATAAAATGCCGAAAATGTAATGGTAAATGTTCATCTTAAAAGCAGGCCTATCACATAAATCAAAGGATTGAATGATGAGTTCAAGTATGAAATTGAAAGGAAAAAGAGAGACCAAACTTAGAAAAGAAGATGGTGCAGTCCAAACTAGAACACTGTTCGGTAATTGGGTCATATCTCGAGTTCTAGATGTCCAAATGACCTCAAAATGTTTACAAAAGATTCAGTAAGACATAGGCCTACAACTTTCATGTTTTCACCATCAAGATCTAAGAAGAGCCGTTTTGAAGTCCAAATTATAGCAAACAACAGAGAAGTCAAATCTGGTCCTACAGCCCGAACATACTATTCAATATTTGGCCCATATTCTATGAGTTCTATGAAGTCCAAATGACCTCAAATTTTTTACATAGATTTGTAAGACAATTTCCTGTAACTTTCATGTTTTCAAGTGGACCCAGTTCTAATGCTAGCATTTTTTTTTGTTTTTATTTTTCAGACTAAGAGAAAAAAGATAAAGGATTTTTTTTTTTTCCACACAAAAGTCCAGAAAAGTTTTGGTTGGGCCACCCACTCAACAATTAGTCATCAAATCAATAATTGAGGAGTTTCTGGTGGCTCTTTTCCAGGGAGTAGCGTGGAATCGCTACTCCACGACGACAATGTCCGGTCGGTCGATGCCACTGACAAGACCCGAGTACAGGCTCAAAAGGTCCATAACTTTAGATCCGTCCGTTGGATCGCCCTCAAATCTTTTGAGGAGTTTCCGTAGGCTGTTTCATGGAGTAGCGTGAATCGCTACTCCCACGACTATGACGTATGGTCGGAGCGAAGCCATAGACATTGACCCGAGTACCGGTCATAAGGTTAGATCCAAGCGTTGGATCCGCGCTCAACTCTATTGAATGAGTTTTCGGTAGCTGTTTTTCCATGGAGTAGGCGTGAATCACTACCCACGTGACGACGACCTCCTGTGGGGTGATGCCAACGACAGACCCGAGTACCAGCTCAAAAGGTCCATAACTTTAGATCCGACAGTTGGATTGCGCTCAAATGTTTTGAGGAGTTTCCGTAGGCTGTTTTCCATGGAGTAGCGTGGGATCGCTACTCCTCAACGACGACGTCCCGGTCAGTCGTTGCCAGTGCCCACCCCCGGAAGGACAGACCCAAGTACCGCCTCAAAAGGTCCATAATATTAGATCCAACCGTTGGATCATGCTCAAATATTGTGAGGAGTGTCCGGTGGCTGTTTTCCATAGAGTAGCGTGGAATCGCTACTCCACGACAACGACGTCCGGTCATAAAGTCGTTGCCACCGACGGACCCGAGTACCAGCTCATAAGGTTCAAAACTTTAGATTCGGTCGATGGATCGCGCTGAAAGCTTCTGAGTAGTTTCCGTAGGTTGTTTTATTGAGTAGCATGGAATCGCTACTCCGCGACGACGACGTCATGTCGGGTGTTCCGAGACACACCGAACGAGTACCGGGTCAAAAGGTCCATAACTTTAGATCCGACCATTGGATCGCGCTAAAATCTTTTGAGTTTCCGTAGGCTGTTTTCCATGGTGTAGCGTGGAATCACTAATTCATGACGATGACCTCAGGTGGGGCGATGCCACGGACAGAGCCGAGTACCGCCTCAAAAGGTTATAACTTTAGAATTCCGACTTTTGGTATCACGCTCTGTGCTCAAATGTTTTAAGGAGTTTCCGGTGGTTGTTTTCCATAGAGTAGCGTGGAATCGCTACTCCATGACGATGACCCGAGTATCAGCTCAAAAGGTCCATACCTTTAGGTCCTGCCATTGGATCGTGCTCAAAATCTTTTGAAGGAGTTTTCTGTAGGTTGTTTTCAATGGAATAGCGTGGAATCGCTACTCCACGACGACGATGTCCGGTCAGGCCATGCCACCATGAAAGGTGGCAAGACCCGAGTATCGGCTCAAAAGGTCAATAAGTTTAGACACGACTATTGGATTAAGCTCAAATATTTTGAGGAGTTTCTGTAGGCTGTTTTTGAGTGGAGAGTACTCGTGGAATCGTTACTCCTCGACGACGACATCTGGTGGGTCGTTACCACCGACAGACCCAAGTACGGGCTCAAAAGGTCCATAACTTTAGATCCGACTGTTGGATCACGCTCAAATATTGTGTGGAGTTTCCAGTGGTTGTTTTCCATGGAGTAGCGTGGAATCACTACTCCACGACGACGACGTCCGGTCGCGCGATGCCACCGGACACGACCCGAGTACCATCTCAAAAGGTCCATAACTTTAGATCCAACCGTTGGATCGCGCTTAACTCTTCTGAGGAGTTTCCGTAGGCTATTTTCCACGGAGTAACATGGAAACACTACTCCATGACGACGACGTCCGGTCACGCGAATGCGGACCAATGCACGACCCGAGTACTGGCTTAAAAGGTCCATAACTTTAGATGCGACTGTTAGATCGCGCTCAAATATTTTGATGAGTTTCCGCAGGCTTTTTTTCCATGGATAGCGTGGGAATCGCTACTCCACGACGACGACCTCGTGGTCGGGCGATGCCTCTGATAGACCCTCGAAAGTACCACTTCAAAAGGTCTATTACTTTAGATCCGACCGTTGGATCCTGCGCTCAAATTTTTGAGGAGTTTCTGAAAGGCTGTGTTCCAGGAATAACTTGGAATCTGTAACAAACCAGCTTTTCCAAAGCCAGGACAATAGTAAATTTTTTTTTTATATATATACTTAATACACATGGTGCCGGCAATCAGTGAATGTGAATCCTCACATCATCAAAATACAATCACTTTTTTTTTTTTGTAAGTTGACGTTATGTATTAAAAAAAATGATACAAAGAATAATAATGGGCATACCCAAGAAGTTTACAATGAGGAAGAAACAAAAACCAAACAAATGGCTACAGCTAGCCACAACAAAACAAAAACTTGGACCAACTAGATATGCTAGGGGTAAAAAACAACCAGCTAAAATCAAAGTAAGAGTCCATGTTATGACCCTCCAAAGTCTTTGGATCTTATGTTTTCATCGTGTTTGTTGAACATCTTATCAAAACAAGCTTATCGCGAATGATACATTCGATTTGATCAAAAACAAATTCGAAGCTTTTAGACACATCTGCAAAGATCTTGCATTCCGTTCTTGCCAGAGACAATACACTGTAGCTGGAAACCCAGTTTACGAGAAAAGTTGACGAAACTTTTTCCATGCAAGAGACAGCTGGCCAATCGAATCCATTCATCCAAGCTTTTGTCATCTCTTGGAATGTCGCATCTAATCACAAACATTCCACCATAATGCTTTCGACAAAGGAGCATTCAAAGAACAAGTGGTTGTGATCTTCATTATTGCAGAGACAGAGTGAGCACGTATTGGGACCATTAATACCAAACCGGATGAAGTCTATCTTCCTGCGTTGAGAGGTTTCCGTTGG